>NC_069502.1:97227509-97480009 GCF_027579735.1 Bombina bombina | reverse complement strand
TTACCTGTAAAATAAATCCTAACCTAAGTTACAAATACACCTACACTATCAATAAATTAAATAAACTACAAATATCAATCTAAAAATACAATTAAATAAACTAAAGTAAATTACAAAAAAAAACAAACACTAAATTACAAAAAATAAAAAAAAGATTACAAGATTTTTAAGCTAATTACACCTATTCTAAGCCCCCTAATAAAATAATAAAGCAACCCAAAATAAAAAAATTCCCTACCCTATTCTAAATTAAAAAAAAGTTCAAAGCTCTTTTACCTTACCAGCCCTTAAAAGGGCCTTTTGTGGGGGCATGCCCCAAAGAAAACTGCTCTTTTGCCTGCAAAAAAAAACACAATACCACCCACCAACATTACAACCCACCACCCACATACCCCTAATCTAACCAAAACCCCCCTTAAATAAGCCTAACACTACCCCCCTGAAGATCTCCCTACCTTGTATTCACCCAGCCGGGCCGAACTCCTCATCCGATCCAGGCAATGTGTTCCAGCAAGCAGCAGTGAAGTCTTCTTCCATCCGGGCGATGTCTTGAAGCAAGCGGCAGAGAGTCTTCTTCCATCGGCGACGTCTTCAAGCAAATCGGCATCTTCAATCTTCTTTCTTTGCTCCTCCGCCGCGGAGCATCCTTCCGGCACGACGACTACCCGACGAATGAGGTTCCTTTAAATGACGTCATCCAAGATGACGTCCGCCAAATTCCGATTGGCTAATAGGATTCTATCAGCTAATTGGAATTAAGGTAGTTCAATCCGATTGGCTGATTGGAGGAGGAGTTCGGCCCGGCTGGGTGAATACAAGGTAGGGAGATCTTCAGGGGGGTAGTGTTAGGCTTATTTAAGGGGGGTTTGGGTTAGATTAGGGGTATGTGGGTGGTGGGTTGTAATGTTGGGGCGTGGTATTGTGTTTTTTTTTTGCAGGCAAAAGAGCAGTTTTTTGGGGGGCATGCCCCCACAAAAGGCCCTTTTAAGGGCTGGTAAGGTAAAAGAGCTTTGAACTTTTTTTAATTTAGAATAGGGTAGGGAATTTTTTTATTTTGGGGGGCTTTATTATTTTATTAGGGGGCTTAGAATAGGTGTAATTAGCTTACAAATCTTGTAATCTTTTTTTTATTTTTTGTAATTTAGTGTTTGTTTTTTTTGTAATTTAGTTTAGTTTATTTAATTGTATTTTTAGATAGATATTTGTAGTTTATTTAATTTATTGATAGTGTAGGTGTATTTGTAACTTAGGTTAGGATTTATTTTACAGGTAATTGGGTAATTATTTTAACTAGGTAGCTATTAAATAGTTAATAACTATTTAATAGCTATTATACCTAGTTAAAATAATTAACAATTTACCTGTAAAATAAATATAAACCCTAACATAGCTATAATGTAATTATTAATTATATTGTAGCTATCTTAGGGTTTATTTTATAGGTAAGTATTTAGATTTAAATAGGAATATTTTAATTAATAATATTAATATTAGATTTATTTTAATAAGAGTTTAGTTAGGATGTTAGAGTTAGATAGGGTTATTATACTTAATATATATATAATATAATATAATAACGATATTAACTATATTAACCCTAATATAATTAGGGTTAATATAGTTAATATATAATATAATAACTATATTAACTATATTAACCCTAATATAATTAGGGTTAATATAGTTAATATAGCTGGCGGCGGTGTAGGGGGATTAGATTAGGGGTTAATACATTTATTATAGCTGGCGGCGGTATAGGGGGATTAGATTAGGGGTTAATACATTTATTATAGATGGCCGCGGTGTAGGGGGATGTAGATTGTAGGCAAAAGAGCAGTTTACTTTGTGACAAAGCCCCGCCAAAAGCCCTTTTAAGGGCTGGCAAAAGAGCTGTTACTTTGGGGCATGCCCCGCAAAAAGCCCTTTTAAGGGCTGGCAAAAGAGCTGTTACTTTGGGGCAATGCCACGCAAAAAGCCCTTTTCAGGGCTATTTGTAGGGTTAGACTTAGGTTTAGTGGTAGGGATAGTTTAGTATTTTAGGGGTTAAATAATTTAATATAGATGGCGTCGTCGTAGGGGGATTAGATTAGGGGTTAATAATTTTAAAATAGATAGCGGCGGGGTAGGGGCTCACTTTAGGGGGTAGGTAAGGTAGATGGCGGCGGTGTTAGGGGCTCACTTTAGGGGGTTATAGATTTAATATAGCTGGCAGCGGTTTAGGGGTTAAAAACTTTATTAGGTAGCGGCGGGCTCCGGGAGCGGCGGTTTAGGGGTTAATACATATTTTATTGTTAGGCTAGTGAGGGGAGATAGCGGATAGAGGGTTAGACGTGTCGGGCTATGTTAGGGAGGCGCGTTAGACGTGTCGGGCTATGTTAGGGAGGCGTGTTAGACGTGTCGGGCTATGTTAGGGAGGCGTGTTAGACAGTGTGGGTAATTTAGACTTTAGTCAGGTTTTGTAGGCGCCGGCAGTTTCTAACGTGCCGCAAGTCACTGGCAACGCCAGAAATTTGTACTTGCGCAGATTTCTGGACATCGCTGGTTTGTCAGACTTACGGCACGTTAGCATCTGATGGCGACATATATGGGATAGCTCGAGTTGAGAGCTGAAACTGCGGGCGACGCGGGTTCCCTCGCTTGCGCCGCAAACTACGATCTATATCGGATCGACCCCCATATCTTCAGAAAGATATAAATAAACTAGAAGCTTTCCAAAGGAGGGCTACTAAAATGGTACATGGTCTAAAATATAAAACGTACAAAGAAAGACTCTATGATCTAAATATGTATAGCTTAGAGGATAGAAGGGAAAGAGGTGCCATGATAGAAACCTTCAAATATATGAAGGGACTTAATAAAATAGAAGCTGAAAACATTTTTCACAAAAAAATAAATGCCAAAACAGGGGGTCACAATCTAAAGTTAGCAGGGTAGCAGATTCAGGAGAAATTTGAGGAAGCATTTTTTTAAAGAAAGGGTGGTGGATTCATGGAATAAACTTCCATTTGAGGTGGTAAACATAAAGACTGTAAAGGAATTTAAAAATGCCTGGGACATGCATAAGGCTATCCTAAGGAAAAAGTAACATGTAATATGGGTAGACTTGATGGGCCTTTTTGGTTCTTATCTACCGTCAAATTCTATGTTTCTATGTTTCTATTTTTCTATGTTTCTATGTTTCTATTTCATTGTAAACTTCCTTAAGCTGAATAGGGAAATAGGATGAAACTGCACGTAAGCTCGCTCCTTCCGCTGTCCCGGGACAGACATACTGATTTGCTGCTTAGAAGTCCTTTACAATGGGATGTGGCTACTGAGGAACTTTTGAGGTAAAATATCTTTCTTTTTTACATAGAGATGTTCAGGTAATATTTTCTAGTCAGCTTTTTACAGTTATACTGCATAACTTTCAAGTATTTAAACATTTGGGTATTATGGCCCTTTAATGGTTCTTTACGTTGACTAAAAACTTGACCACTCTGCTGTCTACTCGTCTGCTATTGACACCTGGTTATTGATTGCATATACAGCTACAAACTTCAGATTGTCTCAGACTACTGTTCCAGACTATCTCCTGAACATGTGAATCCAGTGAATAACAAAGGTAACACCTTAATACATTTATAACTTATTCCCATTTAATTTTTATCTAGTCTCATGACCTAATTCCTCTTTTAGGTTTTGTCATGGGTCCTATTCCTATTATATATGTAGATACTCCTATGTTTTTTCCCCTATCCTATGTTCTTTTGTGATTCAGAAAGAGCATACAACTTTTAAAAAGTTTCCAGTTTACTTTTATTATTAAATTATCTTCATTCCTATGATATTATTGGTAAATAGATACCTAGGTAGGTGTCTGGAGTACTACATGGCAGGAAATAGTGCTGCCATCTAGTGGGTTATATAGTGATTCAGGCACATGCAAGCTCCTTAGCTTACGTCCCTGTTTTTTAAGGTCAGTCCTACCCTGAAATACCAGACAATTCTCTTTTGAACAAGGAATATGACAACTCCAGATGATTTTTTTGGCCTTCTACATCCATGTTAACAATTATATATGAGAAAGAATATTAATTTGAAACATTGGTAGCACTTCATTCTACTGAGGGGATCTATGCCTACAAAAATAATGCTTATGATTTTACTAAATATGTAATCTGCACCTGTTAATTATATTCTATGTGTAATTTGGTTTATAACCAAGCCCTTGTTCCTTTTGGAATTAGTTATATCCACTCTTTATTCTAAATAGTTGAATACCCTCAAAAAAGATAGTGCTTTAAAAATGGCATTAACTATCTTTAATTTACTAGACCTGGCAAATTCATAGGGGCCGCATACATAACAGCATAAACAGGAATCAATGTTCTTCACTTCTAACCAGTGATGTAATGCCCTATAGATAAAATGTGGATGTCCTATAAATTGCAATTACTCTACTACTAAAAAAAGAAGGTATCTCCTGATCAAACCATATGATTACTTGATAAAGGCAAGAGAGGTGGGGATATCCCCATCTTAAAACCTGTACCCGTATAGACACAACCTACGCATGATTTAAGTTCTTTTCTTTTCCTCAATAAGATTATTGTGATGTCGAAAGCAATAGTAATTACTTTAGATTTGGCATTAAGCTGGAGTTTAAAATATATTTTTTAAAAATGGTTCAAAGAGATGGGTAAAATAAATGGAGAGGAGGTTACATCCTTATGGAGGCCTTGTGCTTTCAATAGTTATAGATCAGGATTATTTTATATAATCATAGAGTATCTAAATTACTGTAAAATAATAGATTACATTTAATGCTAGACCAAGGGAGAGTGATTTTATTGGTATAAGCCTTTTAATGACACACAAAAGAATATGTGCTGTGTCCGTCTATGCAGTTTAAATAAAATCCTTTTTTTGAAAAATAGCAATCAAGGAAGCAAAGATCGATGTAGGGTGAAGATAGTCTGACCGGTCTCGGGCCTACATGTATCGTACTCAGACATAATTGCCATTAATTGTCATCATAATTAAAAATATATAAAAGTAATATGGCGCTAGATTACGAGTGTCGCGCTTACTGTAGTGTGCAAGTGATTTGAAGTATTTCAGAGCTCTTAACACATAATGGAAATACCGTGCATATTACGAGTTGAAAGAAAACACATTAACTATTACGTGAGACAAAAAAGTGGCACCAAAACATAAAAAATACATTTAACAGTACAGTTACACTCATATTAACACTGTCCGATAAAAAATATTTGTAAAACAAAATTAATTAAAAAAAAAATGTAAGGGCTCAAAAGATATGAGTTCTAGAAAATAAAGGGCTTTAACATAGAGATGTATACATACACTTGTCTAAATATGTATGTGTATGTATGTATATATATATACACAGTATATATATATTTAAATATAGAGACACATATATAAGTGCACTGGAGCCCTTTGCAGTCAAGTAGCTGAAAGCATGAAAAATTATATTTATGCAATATTCATGTTTAATAAAGGTTTTAACGATGTATTTACTGTAAATATTTCACATTCAAATGTTCTTCACATAGGGAAGTATGTTCTAAGTATTTTTAAATAGATATTAAGTTTTTGCACTCCATTGAAGTCTATGGAAGAATACATTAACGTGGACGCAATTTTTTAAGTTCTAATTATTGCACATTGGGTTTTCTCTTTTGTGCTAACTTTATACTTTCAACTCATATTATAAGAGAAAACCGATGTGTGCAAAAAGCTTCTGTCCAGCAAAGTTAACGCACGAGCGGGAGCACTAAATAGCGATCCACTCTTTATCTAGCGAAAAATTGGTTAATAATAAAAAAAGGAATATGCAAAACATAAGAAGTTAATTGTAAAGCATTTTAATTTATTGTCATTCCATTTCTATTCTTTATATAATAGATGATGGTGTCAAATTGTATTATAATCAGTAAAATACATCATTGTCAAATTTGCTTTATATTTCATTCTAAATAATAATAATAATATTAACTTTTAGAACTTTATTATTTCACCTAAATAGTAGACTTCTAAAAACAGATCAAATAAAGCATGCTAGAAAAGATTAATCAAACATTTTTATTTACTTTCAAATACTCTGTTATGACTTATTTTTCACATTTTCCCCCCCTTAAAATAGTAAAAAAAAATTAAAAAGTAAATAGACCAAATAAGTTTTATTTCTACCATAAATAATAGTTGCTCTTTTCAAAAACTAAAATTGGTTGACCTACACAGAAAAAAATAAAAAAAATACAATTATTGTTAATGAAATAATTAATTATTCATTGACGTGTGTGCTATTAGCATAGCAGAGCTACAGTATGTTAGGAATACACATTATGTGCGTTTTATGAATCTTCAGAAAATAGATTCTTTTATAAATTAATAAAGGGGCTCTTGGGTTTCATTAAAAGGTGGCTGGAGGGGTTGGTTGCTGGTTTCCAAGGAGACCACAGGTGGTTCACTTGCCTTATTTTAGTTAAACTTGTTTGGGCCAGATGATTTCTTCACCCTGTGCTCGCTGATCTATCCTCAGGCAGAGAACTGAACATTTTAATGAAACCCTTGTTGTCCTCATATTACTTTGATCCGTTATGGTCTCAAGTCTACACATTGGTCGGTTAGAAATAGTTATTCCTTAAGAACTCTACAAATGCGGCTGCCCATGAATACATTTTACAACAATACAATAGTGTGAAAAACAGTAATGATGTTGCCTGATTATGGAAGAAAATTGTGTTAAAGCATTGAAATGATCTCATGACAATCATAAGTAAATGTAGTAAATATATCTACCCACTATCTATCTTCCTTTCTATCTATCTATCTATCTATCTATCTATCTATTTATCTATCTATCTGTCTGTCTGTCTATCATCTATCTATCTATCTATCTATCTATCTATCTGTCTGTCTATCATCTATCTATCTATCTTTTTATATATCATCTATTTAGCTATCATTTATCTATCTATCTATCTATCTATCTATCTATATATTTATCTATCTATCTATCTATCTATCTATCTGTCTGTCTGTCTGTCTGTCTATCTATCTATCTATCTGTCTGTCTATCATCTATCTATCTATCTTTTTATATATCATCTATTTAGCTATCATTTATCTATCTATCTATCTATCTATCTATCTATCTATCTGTCTGTCTGTCTGTCTGTCTGTCTGTCTGTCTGTCTATCATCTATCTATCTTTTTATATATCATCTATTTAGCTATAATCTATCTATCTATCTATCTATCTATCTATCTATCTATCTATCTATCTATCTATATCTATCTATCATTTATCTATCTATCTATCTATCTATCTATCTATCTATCATCTATCTATCTTTTATATATCATCTATTTAGCTATCATCTATCTATCTATCTATCTATCTATCTATCTATCTTCCTATATATCTACTTATATTTATTTCTTTCTTTCTATCTATCTAACATCTATCTATCTATCTATCTATCTATCTATCATCTATCTATTATATATGCATACATATACATACAAATTATGAGTGCCAATTTATAAACAACATATATCGTTCATTTATTTGTTTACATGTATTTCTATATATCTATCTATCATCTATCTTTTTATCAATCATCTATCTATTTATCTCTATAATTTATCTATCTATCTTTCTATCTGTCATCTATCTATCATCTATCTTTTTATCTAACATCTATCTATCTTTCTATCTGTCATCTGACTATCTATCTATTTATCTATCTCTGTCTGTCTGTCTGTCTGTCTGTCTATCTATCTATCTAGTATCTATCTATCTCTCTGTCTGTCTGTCTGTCTATCTATCTATCTCTATCTGTCTATCATATATGCATACATATATACATATAAATTATGAGTGCCACTTAATAAGCAACATATATTATATAGTTATATAGTAATATCTATTTATCTTTATTTCTAGCAATCTATGCATTTATTTGTCTGACTGTATATCTGCATACATACAAAATTATGGATGCCAATTTATAAATAAAGTATTATTTTCATTAATACTACTGAGGCAAACACAAGACAAATATTACTTAAATACTAATAAATTATGTGCATCATAAATATTATACAAACAATTTATTCTGGTTATTTATTAAAGCAATTTGAAAGTGAAAATACAAACTGGTTTCTCCTTTTTCATAAAAAAAGGTTCATTCTACCTGCTAGTACCTACAGTATATTAGGCTGTTTAATTTAGTTTATACATTTTGTTTTCTTTCATCTTTGTTTACTTTTATTGCATTGTAAAACATGCCCTGCACGCTGGATGTAGAAATATTTGATAAATATAGGATTACTATCTGACTTGCTTTGTCTTCTAGTTTTTCCCATGTGTGAATCATTACGGTTTCTTGAGGATGCATTTTCTGTAAACAATAATAGTAGAATTGTGTGCGCTGTTTTATACCTTATAAACAGCGTTACTACCTTGAGGGTCCAATTTTTTGTTTGTTAGGTAATACAGCAATATAGTTGTGTGTAAATATCCATACTGTATAAAATTTGTATCCTGATTTACAATGGATGTGAGCAAATATGTTTTTTTTTTATTGTGTGTGTGTGTGAGACGCATATTTTTAATCCACATTTGTTAACATATTGTATTAAAATAACATTTTTGACCAATAAAAACGTATTTTATGTCATCATAATTTGATTTTTTGTGTGCGTATTTTTATCTGTTTTACAGTTTTGCAACCCCATTTGCTTCTATATTTTTGTGCATAATTATTTTTTACTTAAATTTTTTTTAATTTTCAAAATATACAATTAAAATAGTAAAAACATCACAGCAAATGTATTGGCCTCAAAATGCCCTTGTAAGTGTTACCCAATTATTTGATGTCTCATTTAAAGGAAAGGGGTTAGTTTATCTCATTTTCCCCAGCAAATGGGGCTCTATAACAGTAGCTGTCACATGAATTTTTATTATTACTATTATTATTATTACTACTACTAAATTTGAGTTTATATTGGTGGGGTATAGTGATGATGAACCTTTAGATGGGTAGGTGGTAAGTTTTTCTGAATAGGTGAGTTTATAAAGACTATTTATTTTGAAATATGGGATACTGTCTTACAGAGTGAAGTGGGTAGGTCAATCGGGTAGGTTTAGTAGTGTTACCATGACAACACCGAAAATAATTTTATATATATATATACACATATATATTATTATATTGTTTTATTATAAATTAGTCCTAAAGCCTGTTTACATGGGCCATTTTTTTAAAGTACAGCGGTCCCACCCCTTGCTCTCTCTCGTGCTCTCTCCCCCTCTTTTGTGCTCTCTCCCCCTCTCTTTTGCGCTGTCTCTCGCTCCACCTCTCTTTTGCTTCTCTCTCTCCCCCCTCTCTTTTGCTCTCTCTTCCCCCCCTCTTTTGCTCTCTCCCCCCTCTCTTTTGCTCCCTCTCTCCCCCCTCTCTTTTGCTCCCTCTCTCCCCCTCTCTTTTGCTCTCTCTCTCCCCCTCTCTTTTGCATTCTCTCTTTTGCGCTCTCTCTCCCCCTCTTTTGCGCGCTCTCTCCCCTCTCTTTTGTGCTCTCTCTCTCCCCCTCTCTTTTGTACTCTCTCTCCCCCCTCTCTTTTGCACTCTCTCTCCCCCTCTCTTTTGCTCACTCTCTCCCCCTCTCTTTTGCTTTCTCTCCCCCCTCTCTTTGTACTCTCTCCCCCTTTCTTTTGCGCTCTTTCTCCCCCCTCTCTTTTACGCCCTCTCTCTCCCCCTCTCTTTCGCATTTTTTATCTCTCTTTTGCACTCTCTCTCCCCTCTCTTTTGCGCTCTCTATCCCCCCTCTCTTTTGCGCTCTCTCTCCGTCTCTCTTTTGCACTCTCTCTCTCCCCCTCTCTTTTGTTATCTCTCTCTCCCCCTCTCTTTTGCACTCTCTCTCTCCCCCCTCTCTTTTGTGCTCTCTCTCTCCCCCCTCTCTTTTGCGCTCTCTCTCTCCCCCCTTTCTTTTGCTCTGTCTTTCTCTCCTTTTTTTTGCTCTCTCTCTCCATCCCTCTCTTTTGCTCTGTCTCTCCCCCCTCTCTTTTGCTCTATCTCTCTATCCCCTCTCTCCCCCCTCTCTTTTGCTCTGTCTCTCTCCCCTCTCTTTTGCTCTCTCTCTCTCTCCATCCCTCTCTTTTGCTCTCTCTCTCCCCCTCTCTATTGGTCTCTCTCCCCCCTCTCTTTTTCTCTCTCTCCCCCTCTCTTTTTCTCTCTCTCCCCCTTCTTTATTGCTCTCTCTCCCCCCTCTTTTTTTCTCTCTCTCCCCCCTCTCTTTTTCTCTCTCTTCCCTCTATTTTGCTCTCTCTTCTGCACTTTCCCCTCTCTTCTGCTCTCCCCCCTCTCTTTAACTCTTTCCTATTTCTTTTTGTCTCTCCCCCTTTCTTTCTATTTCTCTCCCCTCTCTCTTGCGCCGACCGTGCCCGACCACGCCCATGTTCCTGTGGGTCATGCCCACGCCTGGGCGCACCCACGCTTCCACCCGGTCACACGCACTTTTGCTCAACAGCATGTCAGGTAAGGTCAGGTGTGATTGTCCTCGTGCTGTCTCTACTGAATATGACAGCTTCGGACAAAAACACTTGGCCTTTTATATAATAGGATGTATATTTCTATAATATTATAGTAAAAGTGTTTCCACTTTGTCAGTTTTTGAAGAGTAGAAATTAGCAGTACACAGTTTACACTAGATTTGAACAGCTGTAAATTTAAAAGTGGCAGCAACAGCCTATCAACAGTCAGAAATTAAAAGTGACTGCTTTGTAACACATGACCTTTAAAGTCGTCAATCCCAGGCCTTAACCTTATAACCATTATAAGTTAAAATAATAACATAAATAAAAGAGTTACACACAGCTTTGGTATAAAATTTGGCCGCAGCCATTTTATTAACATCACAATTTAAATATTGAGTAATAAATATTTTCAAACATTTTCAAACATTTTTTCACAGAACATACCTGATGTTCATAAATAACATTACTGACAAATAAAACATAAACCACAGCGGTGCTAGTTCCCAAACCCACAAAAACAAGATGGCCGTTATTCAACAACTGGACTCAGCTATATCCCTGTTGAGTCCGTCCAAGTACACCTAAACTTTAATAGGGAACCCCTTGCCCCTATAAAACCAGTTGTCCACTCACCCCATGGAGAGGCAACTACTTAAAATCCTCCAAATCACTTGGCCATATTGCGTACCATATTTGTCTGGGAACTAGCACCCCCGCCACCGACTGGACTGACCGAACAGCCCAGTCCCGCCAAACCCAATATTTTTCCCAAAGCTTCTTTTATATCGAAAAGAAATAGCTGCAGCCCAAATTGGTTAAAATGAACACCATCTTTTAAATAAAATTCCTCAGCCCCATCTACTTCGAAATCTGGGTGGAAAACTACACCTCCCCCCAACCTCTTAACAAAAGAGCTAATTATTTTGTTAATTTTCTTACGACTCTTTTCTAGCCTATCATAATCCCTCGCTGATCTCCAAACCAGCCTAGGAGTAATCTGTGACCAAATTATTTTGATTTCAGAATAAAGTTCCTTTATGTTGCCCAGATCTCTTTTGATTCTTCTAACTAGTTCCTTTTGAGGAATCATACCTAAATCATTTCCCCCCAAATGCACTATCAAAACCTGAGGACGAGGAAACATTCTGCCAAAATCTAGAAACAACGGAAACAAGAGTTCCCAGCACATCCCCCTAATCCCAAACCATTTGACCTCCCATTGATCCACAGGACACCCAAGCTGAAGGCCGCCCATTTTCTTACTGGCCTCAGCATTGGCCCAGTATATAAACGAATGCCCCATCACCCATACGATCTTTACACCTAAAATAAGAGAAAAAGGAGTATTCAGGATGATTACAACTCAAACATTCCAAAACATACACTCTATTCAAGGGTTTTTTTTTTTTTTTTTTTTTTTTTTTTTATATCCTTAAATCAGGCCTAACATAAGATTTATAACGACTTGAACCCCATCTACCAATCTTTTTAACTATATCCTCTCTGAGACCTAACATAGTGGCTTCAGTAGCAGCTCCAATCCGGAAAGAATGAGATCCAAACTCTAAAGGATTAAGACCCAATAAAACAATTGAACCTCTTAAAATGGCTCTAAATTGATATTGTGATAAAAAAGAACCGTCTGAATGAACCAACAAAGGGCCATCCTGCAAAGGCCGTATGGACCCATAAAGCATCATTACCTGACATGGACATATTTCACCACCACTAGGGAATAGCACTATGTTCTTGCCTTTCCCATATATGTCCGTTTTACTACTTCTCAGTAATATTTCTACTCTGTTATCATTCCATATTACATCTTCTTTTTGTAAACCACCTGAAACTTTTTTGCTAGGGCTTACCAATTCCGAAACTCTAAATGCCCCAAAAAAGGCCAATACAAAGGCCGTTCTAAATAATATTAATTCAAATCTTGATGCACAAATCTCTGCTAATACCACCCAAATTTTTTGAAGTAAAGAAAATGTAATAGGTCTTCTCTTATCTCTAACCTTTGTCTTTTTCTTCAAGCCTTTAAGAACTTGACGGACCCAAAAAACCTTTGTAACATCAGACAAACCTAATAAGCGAAATCTAAAAGCAAGGGCCGCCAATCTTCTTTCCATATTAGATGGTGACAAACCCACATTTCCCCAATGCCACATCCATTCCAATAAGCAACCCGTGACATCATCATACCCTTCTTTAATTTCAGATTGACATAACCACATTTCCCATTCCTTCCAAACTGATACATAGGACGTCCAAGTTCCTGGAGCCAAAGATTTTTTAATTAATTCAGCCAATCCTCCGTCCCAAGCTTCCAAAGTTGAACGGGAAACGTCGCTCCAACTACGTCTGCCTGAGGAGCCAACTCTCGAAAGCGAGACCACTGTGAACGAGATAAAGAATCTGCTATCAAATTAAGCTTACCAGGGATATGTTTTGCCCTGACAAAAACATTCATACTTAAACATTTCAGGACTAGCACTCTTAATAAACGCAAAACTGGTAATGATGATGCAGATAAAGAATTAATAGCAGAAACAACACCCATATTATCTGTATGAAACAATATGGATTTATTCATCAAATCCACTTCCCACACAAACAGAGCCACCAGAATAGGAAATAGCTCAAGGAAAACTAGGTTCTTGGTTAAACCTAAATTGACCCACTCTTGAGGCCACACCTCAGCACACCAATGCCCTTGAAAATAAGCCCCGAAACCAACACCCCCAGCTGCATCAGTTATCAAATCCAAATCAACATTAGAGACCCTAGCTTCCATGAATATTGCAACACCATTAAAAATTTTAAGGAATTCCAACCAAACTTTCAAATCATCCTTGTGACCTTTTTTAATCCTTACAAAATGATGAGGCTTACTAACACCAGATGTAGCCAATGACATTCTTCTAGAAAAAACTCTACCAATAGGAATGATTCTGCAAGCAAAATTCAACTTTCCAAGCAAAGATTTCATTTTTCTCAAAGTCACCTTACGGACCGCCAAAAATTGCTGAATCATTTCTGACAAATCCACAATCTTTTCCAGAGGTAGCCTACATTCCATACTTTCAGAATCTATTGTAATACCCAGAAATTTAAGGGCCGTAACTGGACCCTCAGATTTTTCCATTGCAATAGGAACCCCAAAATCAGATGCCATTGAATAAAAACAATCCCTTAATTTCAAACAAACGTCCGAATCATGGGGACCAACAAAAAGAAAATCATCCAGATAATGAACTACTGACGAAAATCCAGACCTGAATTTAACAACCCATTCCAAAAAGGAACTAAAGCATTCAAACAGAGAACAAGAAATAGAACAACCCATCGGGAGACATAAGTCAATGTAGAGAAAACCCTCAAAACAACAACCCAACAAATAATGTGAAGAAGGATGAACTGGAAGTAACCGAAAAGCTGCCTCAATATCTACTTTAGCCATTAAAGCGAATTGCCCAGCCTCTCTAACCAACTTAACCGCCATGTCAAATGATGTATAAGACACAGACGATAATTCATCCGGAATATCATCATTAACAGATCCACCTTTTGGAAATGATAAGTGGTGAATTAAACGAAATTTACCAGGCTCTTTCTTAGGAACCACTCCTAAAGGAGAAATACGCAAATGGGGGATAGGAGAGATTTTAAAAGGACCTGCCATTCGACCCAAAGAAACCTCCTTCTCAAGCTTACTCCTAACAACCTCAGGCCATTCCCTAGCAGACTTAAGGTTACCCCTGTAATGAACAACGCCTCCTGAAGATGGAATTCTGAAACCAAACTCAAAACCATGTAGCAACAACAAGGCCTTACCACCACAACCTTTCTGTTTAGCGTAAAGTACGAGCCACAGCTCCATCCCGCTTAGCCTCACCGGAGTTAATCCCTTTTTCAGGAAGCTCCTGGGTTCCTCCCAATTTGTTCTTTTTGAAACACTTACTGGAAGGGTGGGATCCACCACACCCAGAGCATTCGTGTCTGAATTTACATGATGCTCCCCATTTACAGAACTTTTCATTGAAAGCAAAACAGAAACCTTTTTTGGCTGTTGCCGACGAACCGTTTTGAAGAGATCCGCCGGCACTCCCTCGAAAGGGCTGCGAAGACTTAACGGGGTCATCACTTTTAGCCATAGACCCATATCACGATCATCCCATTTCATCTCAGGCTTAACCGACAAACGTTGTCTAAATTGTTCATCATAATACCACCAAGCCATACCACCATATGTTCTCTGAGCAGCTGCAATTTCATCTAAATAACAAAAGAGGGCCGCTCCTTGATCAGGGAACTTAACAGAAAATACACTAGCATAAATAACAAAAGCCTGGAACCAGTTAGTAAATGTTTTTGGTAATTTTCTGTAACGTCTTTTCCTTTCCTCCTCTTCCTTCTTGGCCGAATCCTTTTTTGAGTCTTCAGGTATCTCAAAAGACTGATCAAGAGGAAGGAGGGAAAATAATTCAATAAAATCTCTCTTGTATATCTTTTCTCTTAACTCTACCGTCAAATGCATGCCCAAAGGCCCAATAGAACACAAACAAGACCTGGCCAAAGCCGTGTCAGCAATCTTCAGCTCAGGACCCCCAGCCGTTTTATTATCAACATTAGCCCCCTTTTGCTGAGATAAACCGACCATTTGAGATTGAGGTACTGACCCTACATCCTTTATTCCCTCACCACCAATCCCTAATACCCTATTTTGGTTAGCCAATTCTGTGGGAACCCATGAATTGGCGACTCCCCCCGTGACTTTTGCTCCTTCTAATTTGGCTAACAAGTCCCTTAAACCCGCTACAACAGTTATAGATAAAGGATCAGCATGCACACCAACTGTATCAACCCCCACATTCAGATTCACCATACCAGATCCCTCATTACCTGTACTCGGGTCCTGAGTCACTGCAGACTGAACCCTTTGAGATGCAGCCGTAACCTTCTCTGTATTCTGGAAACCAGTAGCCCTGGGATCCGTGTTAGTCATTAATTGCTGCCCTTTTTCCGTCTGTAAAAAAGAAACATGTGACAAACCCCCAGAAGGTGCCCAAATTCCAATGCCCCTACTAGCTGTAGACATACCCAACCTACTATCCACTGAAACACCCTTACCCTTCTTAGCTGATGGGACCTCAAACCCTTCTCCCTTTAAATCCCCATACCTCTTGCGTTGTCTACCTCTACCTTGTATTCTCCCAATCCCAGACCTGTTTGGACGTTGAACAGAGTTAACCGAGCTATGAAATGTATTATTAATACTCTGACCCATCATGCCCTGAAGACCAAAATTAAAATTGTTGGCCGTACTCACCCTTGTTTCTTCTCCCTTTGCATTAAAACGTTCCACCCCTGGAACGCCGTCCTCAATATCCAGCCTGATATTTTCCGTCCAAGATTCCTGAAGACCATAAGCCTCCCCACTTAGGCCGTCATTTCCCACCATTAAAAGACCCTGGGAATTCTCAGGCCGTGACCCAGTTTCATTCCCTTCTAAAAGAAAAACATCATTAGTGACAGGTAAATTTTTAATTACTTCAACATTCCTATCCCTCAAATTTCTTAACTCGCCCTTTAAAGCTGGATCACCCGTGACCCTGACTGACGGATTAAACTGGCTAATAGTGTTAACTACATTGGGAGAAGGTGGAATAAAATCCTCCTCAGAAGAATCTAAATATAAATCTAATTCTACCACACCGTTATCAACCTCGGTATCATGCTGACTATCGCTGACTTCAGGCCTTTCCACCCTCTCGTCTAACACCCGATAAGCCTGATCTTCCATATTATTGCAAGGTCTTAAAATCTGAGTCGACTTAGAAACATTATGTAACTGTTCTGAAACTGCCTGAGGTATTTCAATCGGCCCTGATACAATCAAACCCTCAACTTTCTTTTTCATTAAGGCGCTACCTAAACTACGGCCTCGGCGGGCCGTCACTTTTACTAGCTTGCTTTTTTCCTCTAATTACTACTTTCTGGCCTAAATTGGCCATCTTACCCTTAGGCAAAGAATCACCCTTCATTACAGGCTCAGTGAATTGTTCCGTA
The DNA here is from genome assembly GCF_027579735.1 of Bombina bombina. NCBI lineage: Eukaryota > Metazoa > Chordata > Amphibia > Anura > Bombinatoridae > Bombina > Bombina bombina. The sequence goes on along the minus strand of NC_069502.1, from coordinate 97,463,391 downwards.
ATGGAACAAGTGCTCCCGGACTGCATCACATTATCAGCAAACTCCGCTCCGGTCTGCCGACTTCCGGAGCTAGAACTTGACTTCTTCCTCACAGACGCCTTTAACCCCGGACTGGGGCTGGATTTTCTCCGACCGCTATTACCCCCTTCAGAATCCGGATCAGAACGAACTGGAGGCCTCGAACGCCTCGATGTTTTCGGAGCCACCTCCACGATATCCACTCTGGGTTCGACAACCGGGCTAAGCAATGGACGTAATTTTTCTTCGAGCCAGGTAGGGCCCATTTTTGCAGCTTCCAACTTAAGTTGGTCAAAAATCGCATCAAAATGCGACATCGCAGAATTACTAACTGACAAGCACAGCACTTTCTAGAAAGGTTTGATAATTATTCTGATGACAGATTCTCCCGCTCTTTCTTTAAATGCGTAACAGCGCGTGCTAAGCCCGCCCCCCTACAGTAACTAACCAATCACACCCAAGGCCTAATTCCTCCAACGGTCAAGTCCCCTTCCCGTTACTTCGAACTCCCAGGGGTTCCCATATTTATTGTTAAAGGAAGATTAAAGTCCAGTGTAAAAAGAATCAGTTTGAATGTAAAATCTGTATAGGCAGTGTATATGTAGTGTTTACCGGCAAACTTGGCAATATTTATTGCAAATGCCATACGGGTAGATTACTAGTTTTGCGCTAAACAGGGTGCAAAACTAAAGCCAAAAAAGTTGCATTATTTCACTCTTCATAGCGCTGCCATTACGAGTTACTAAAAAGCCTCCTTGTGCGTGCGCTATGGTGGCGTTAAGCTCCATACTGCACAAAGGCAAGGGCTGATTTCCCCCATAGACATCAATGGGGAGAGATTGTTAGAAAAAAAACACCTGAAGTGCATAATGAAAAATATCCGTAACGCAACCCCATTGATGTCTATGGGGGAAAAAAGATTACGTTTAAACCTAACACCCTAACATAAACCCCTAGTCTAAACACCCCTGATCTACTGCCCCCAACATCGCTAACACCGAAATAAAGTTATTAACCCCTAATCTGCTGCCCCGACATCGCCGTCACTATAATAAGGTTATTAACCCCTATTTCGCCACTCCTCGACATCGCCAACACTATAAAAAAGCTATATACCCCTATTCCGCCGCTCCACGACATTGCTGCCACTATAATAAAGTTATTAACACCTATTCCACCGCTCCCCGACATCGCTGACACTATAATAAAGCTATTAACCCCTAATCCGCCTCTTCCTGGCATTGCCGACACTATAATAAAGTTATTAACCCCTAAACCTCCAGCCTCCCACATCGCCGAAGACATCCTGCGCGGAGTGTCCTCTTCATACGGTCACCGTCGTACTCTGAAGTTGAATGCAAGGTAGCCTAATCAAAATGGCGTACCTTGCATTCCTATTGACTGATTTTATTCTTCAAATTCAAATCAGCCAATAGGATGAGAGCTTCTGAAATCCTATTGGCTGTTCAAATCAGCTGAATGCCCGTTTAAGGGCAATGCCCATAAATGGCCTCTTTAGGGGCAATGGGTAGCTTAGGTTTCTTTTAGTTAATTTTTTTTTTGGGGGGGTTTGGTTAGGTGGTGGGTTTTACTGTTGGGGGACTTTGTATTTTTTTACAGGTAAAAGAGCTGTTTAACTTAGGGCAATGACCTACAAAAGGTTCTTTTAAGGGCTATTGGTAGTTTATTGTAAGCTAGGAGGTGTTTTTATTTTGGAGGGATTTTTTATTTTTATAGGGCTATTAGATTAGGTGTAATTGTTTTTATTTTTGATAATTTAATTTATTTTTTGTAAGCTTAGTGTTTTTTATTTTTTGCAATTTAGTGTTTATTATTTTTTGTAAATTTTTGATTTTTATTTTTATTGTATTGTTAGGTTTTTTTTAAATTTGTAATTTAGATTTTTAAATTGGTAGTATTTTTTTATTTTATTAGAATCGTAGTGTTAGATTAATTTATAGTTTAATGTTAGGTTTATTTTTATTTCACAGGCAAGTTTTTTTTTTTAAAAAGCTTTATTATATCACGTTGAAGCATACATTACACAATATCAGAGCATTGTTAAACAGATACAAGAAATAGTACAGTAAACTGGTCAGAGAGTGAATAATGGCAAACATAGTGCAAGAGAAGGTTAAGTTACCTCTCACAGTTCGTAGATGGTAGTAATGCTCTCCATTGGACAACAATCAAGACTCCAATCTGGGAATCGCTCTACAGTGTATATACAACTTGATACATCTTAACTTATAAACAGTCAAACAAGTAACAAATTCAAAAACATTTATGCAGCCGTGAAGGATAAAAAAGTACTATATGTCAATTAGTCTATGGTTCCATGTGCAGGTTATAGGAGAAGGGGGTATAAATATTGGTGAATGTAAATTTACAAAGAGGTCTGGAGTGTTGTGTGTATCTCTAACCAGTTATTGGGGGGGGGGAGAGGGCCTCAGTGGTTGAGTAGTTGCAGCAGCGATGGGCTGCAAGGAATGTAGGTATTCATCCCAAAGTAGGTGGATTGACAAGAAATACTCTGTTTTATGTAGTTTTGCATAGTGATATTGTTCCAAGTCTATAGCAGTGGACACCCTATCGCGCCAAAATTCCAGGGCTGATTGTTTCCAGTAGTATGGGATATATCTTTTGGCCGTGTTTATTATAGTAAGGAGTTTAAGTCTTAGTGAGCAGGTTATCTGAGGAATGTAATTAAAAAGGAAAACCCACGGGGTGTGTGGGAGAGAGGTACCTATCACTAACTCTATTTCTTTTCAAATATGTGACCAGTATGTTTGTGCGATAGGGCATGACCACCATAAGTGGGTAAAGGTCCCTCGCTGTGTGCACCCTCTCCAGAAGTCAGTGCAGGAACCTGGGAACAGTTTCCCTAGTTTGTCAGGGGTGTAATGCCATCTACTAAGGAGTTTTATGTTCATTTCCGATATATTCATAGAGGAGGCAGAGGAGCTCATCTGTTTGTATATTATTTTCCATGTGTTAAGTGTTTTTTGGTCATTAAGTTCCTTCTCCCAACTAGTGATGTAGGATGGGGGGTGTAGTGAGTGGTGTGAAAGTAGTAGTTTGTAGGATATGATATGGAGAGGATGCCCATTGTCGGGAATGATAGGTAGCATAATTATTCAAATGGAGTTAAAGGTCGGGTCAGGTTGTGTCTATCCATATGTGTTGAGAGATAGTGCGCAAGTTGGTGGTATGCGAGCCAATTGTGTAGGGCAGGGCCTATAATCTCAATTACCTTCTCTCTAGGTTTAAGTTTGCTATTTTGTAAGAGTAGATAATGGGGTATTGCCTGAGTGAGATTAGGATTAACGATGTTGCGGGATGTGAGCTGGAGTGGAGTTGCAGGGTTATCTAAGAGGGGTGTTAGAGGAGATAAAGGTGTAGAGACTGTTTTGTATCCCCTTAAAATTTTTCCCCATACAATAAATGTTTCTTGTACCAAAAAGGGGAGATCTGGGGAGCCCTGTTCGCGTTTTGTTGTCAGCCAGCATCTACCCCCAGCTGGCCTCCCCGCGAGAGTTCATGTTCCAAACCTATCCATTCCTTATGATTAGCATGTCTACGCCAATCAACTATTCAGGTCATAAAGGTCTCGTAGCTATACATCAGTAGGTTCGGGACCCCGAGTCCTCCCTCTAGTTTAGTGCAATATAAAGTTTGTGTGGCAACTTGTGGGCGTTTATGATTCCAAATATATGAATTGATAAGTTACTGTAGATAGTAGATGGTGGAGTCAGGGATGGGGATAGGTAAAGCCTGAAGAACATAAAGGATTTTAGGGAGTATTACCATTTTAATGGCATTCACCCTGCCTAGCCAGGAGATTGGTTTATTGGACCATGAGTGTAAGGTAGCAGTTATGTGGCTTTTCAAGTGGTCAAAGTTCAGGGGAACCAATTTATGTAAATGTGGTAAGATCATAATCCCTAGATATTTGAGTGCTATCAGTTGGTGTTTAAATTGGTGCAAGTGTAGTATGCGTAAGTCTTCAGGAGGTGCCTCTATATCAATAAACTCTGATTTTGTGTTATTAATATGAAAGTTAGAAAAAGAAGTAGTAGAGAGGGAAAAGAAGTAGGGCGATTTGTGAGTGTGAATATAATGTTGTCCGCATATAATGAAGTCTTGTACTCCTGTTGTCCTATGGTAATACCAGGGATCGAGGGTGTGGTCCTAATGTAAGTTGTCAGAACTTCCATTGCCAAGATAAACAGTGTTGGGGACAATGGGCACCCCTGTCTGGTCCCGTTGTTTATGTGAAAGGAGGGTGATAAAGAGTCATTTAGTTTTATTTTAGCTGTGGGGGTATTGTACAGAGCAAAAATCTTATAAATAAATTGGTCATCGAACCCAAATTTCCACAAGGTGTGAGTCAGAAAAGGCCAACCAAGACGGTCAAATGCCTTCTCTGCATCTAATGACAGAACTATAGAAGGTATGTGGTTAATTGTAGCATATTCTATAATATTCAATATTTCAGTGGTATTATCCCGGGCCTCTCTGCGGGGAGTAAAACCTACTTGGCTAGTATGGATAATATCTGGGATAATTTTGTTCCACAGGTACGTTTTTATTTAATTTAAGATAGTTATATTGCAATTTAAAGTTAGGGGGTGTTAGGTTAAGGGGTTAATAGGTTTATTTAGGGGCGACGATGTGGGAGGCCGGAGGTTTAGGGGTTAATAACTTTATTATAGTGGCGGCGATGTGGGAGGCCGGAGGTTTAGGGGTTAATAACTTTATTATAGTGGTGGCGATGTCTGGGGGCAGCAGATTAGGGGTTATTAGGTTTATTTAATAGTCGTGATGTGGGTGGGCGGCAGATTAGGGGTTAAAAAGTTTTTAATAGTGTTTGCGATGCGGGAGGGCAGCGGTTTAGGGGTTAATAGGTAGTTTATGGGTGTTAGTGTACTTTGTAACAGTTTAGTTATGAGTTTTGTGAAACATTTTTGTTGTGCAAAACTCATAACTACTGCTCTCAGATGGCTGTATAGATCGTGTTGGTATAGGGTGTAACGCAAGCATTTTAGCCTGAACACACAACCTGTAAAATATAATATATATATATATATATATATATATATATATATATATATATATATATCAGAAGTGGACTGAGACCAACCAGGGCCCCAGGCAAAAATCTGGCAAGGACCCCTCACTGCCTCCCCTACCGCATCTTTTGCCCTTTTTTTCTCCACTTTAAGGTTTCCCAACCCTTACTCTGATTTTGAAATACATTTTTCTGACCATTTTTTTTTTTCTCCATTTATCTGTCTATATATATATATATATATATATATATATATATACATACATACATACATACATACATACATACACACACACACACACACACACACACACACACACACACACACACACACACACACATATATATATATCTCAAAACAAAAAACTTGCACTCTCTGGTCTTTTTCAAAATTATTCTTTTACTATGAAAAGTAGTGACGTTTCGGGAACAAAATATCCCCTTCCTCAGACACAGTGTACAACTATTGTAAACAACTTACAGTGCAAATACATCAATACAATACAAAATACATCAAACAATGTGTATATCATAATGCCAAAAATCAGTCTGAGCATGGTTATAAATAAACAATAGTGACATGTAAAACTTAACCAGAACTGCACAAACATAGAGCATCAGTGTTGGAACAAATGTGATGATATAAAATGATCTTAAAGACAGAAATGTACAAATAGCAAAAATGTAATATAGCGTGTCTGACTTAGACCGCAGCATAAAGACAATCATGCTGTATAAAGCCTAAACAACATTTACAGAACGGTGCCAAATTTCATAACCCTATAGAAACAAGATGTGCCTGACTTAAGCCCAATATACAGTATGTACCTATGTTAATAAGTGCATATCATAATAAATGGTTACTTACAGGGCCAGGACGCTATGCGCCATAACAAGAGTCCCACTGGCCTGCATGACAAGGTGAATCACATGCTATCCAGACCCACTCCAAAGCTGGCATCTGCGTTGCTATGGTAATGCACCGTGGAATGCCGTAGTAAACTCCACTAGGTATACTGCCCAATTTAAAAAGAGTGAATCAGGTGGGCTGGTCTGACCTCCAATGTGCTGTTATATCAAGACTTAAAGGGACAGTAAACCTTAAAAATAATGTTATATAATTCTGCACTATGTGCAGAATTATATAACATTATTTTTAAGGTTTACTGTCCCTTTAACCTCTAAACCTGTTAAGCACAGGAGAGATCGTGGTAAGTTAATCATGTGGTCACAATACAATAATAGTAGCACAGAAGCCCTGCTGTTAGAAACTCCCTACTCCACCTCTAAAATACCACTTAGAGTATATATATATACAGGTGGCCCTCGTTTTGCAACGGTTCAATTTACACAGTTTCAGAATAACAACCTTTTTTTCCAGTCATGTGACTGCTATTGAAAAGCATTGAGAAGCAGTGCATTTATTAAAATACCCAGTAGGTGGAGCTGTCCACTTGTGTTGCAGCAAAGCCAAGCAAGCTGAAATTAATCAGTTTAACTAGACCTGAGCTATTGAGCAGATTTCAAAGGGACAAGACCTTCCTGTCTATAAATCAGTCCAGATTGGAATGCATAGAAAGAACTGTTTGCAGAAAAATGCAAGTGAAGTCTGTGTTGTGTGATTATTTTATTAGGTTTATAATGCTGTTTAGCAAATGTTTTTGTTCATTTAACTTAGTTTAATTATATATTCTATGTTGTGTGATTATTTTATTAGGTTTATAATTCTTTTTAGCATTTAAAGTCTTCATTTCAAAGCTTTAAAAATAATGTATTAGATGTTATGACAATTTTGAGAGGGGCCTGGAACCTATCTCCCTCACTTCCCATTGACTTACATTATAAACTGGGTTTCAATTTACAACGGTTTCGATTTACAACCATTCCTTCTGGAACCTAACCCCGGCGTAAACTGAGGGCTACCTGTATATATATATATACACAGATCCCAAAAAGGACAGCACAATCTCACAAATAGCGAAAATGCCACGGTGCACTGCTAGAAAGTATCCAAATTAATCCAGAAGTACAGGCACTCAATTGTCTTTTTTTTTTAAATAATTAATTTATTGATTCAAGTTAAAAAGAGGACATGTTCTCTTTTTAACTTGAATCAATAAATGGATTATTTTTAAAAAAAGACCATTGAGTGCCTGTACCTCTGGATTAATTTATATATATACTGTATATATATATATATATATATATATATATATATATATATATATGTAGGGAGATTGGGGATATTAGTAACGCTGCCCAGTGGAATATAACAAATAAGATGGGCATTGCGCCAAGAGGGATTTATCCAGGGAAGGGAATTTAGGCTAGAAACAGGTAATGGGAACCTGGACCCAATAATCAAGCTTAGGGAAAAAAAGAATATAGTCTAATAAAGGAGGGAGGGACAGGACACTATTTACATAGTGTCCTGTCCCTCCCTCCTTTATTAGATTATATCCATCTTTTCCCTGCCACCTGATTCACTCTTTTTAATTGGGCAGTATACCTAGTGGAGTTCACTAAGGCATTCCACGGTGCGTTACCATAGCAACGCAGACACCAGCTTTGGAGTGGGTCTGGATGGCACGTGATTCACCTCAGGCCAGTGGGATTCTTGTTATGGCGCATAGCGTCCTGACCCTGTAAGTAACCATTTATTATGATATGCACTTATTAACATAGGTACACATATTGGGCTTAAGTCAGGCACATCTTTTGATGAGTTTGCACTATAAGTGGTTTGCAATAGTTGTACACTGTGTCTGAGGAAGGGGATACTTTGTCCCCGAAACGTCAATACTTTTCACAGTAAAAGATTAATTTTGAAAAAGATCAGAGAGACCAGAGAGTGAAAGTTTTTTGTTTTGCTATACTCATTTTACACTAGCACGCTGGCAGTTGTTATATTAAGTGAGAGTGCTCTCCTTTTATACTATATATATATATATATATATATATATATATATATATATATATATATATATATATATATATATATATATATATATATATATACAGTGGGGCAAAAAAGTATTTAGTCAGCCACCAATTGTGCAAGTTCTCCCACTTAAGAAGATGAGAGAGGCCTGTAATTTTCATCATAGGTATACCTCAACTATGAGAGACAAAATGTGGAAACAAATCCAGACAATCACATTGTCTGATTTGGAAAGAATTTATTTGCAAATTATGGTGGAAAATAAGTATTTGGTCAATATCAAAAGTTTATCTCAATACTTTGTTATATATCCTTTGTTGGCAATGACAGAGGTCAAACATTTTCTGTAAGTTTTCGCAAGGTTGTCACACACTGTTGCTGGTATGTTGGCCCATTCCTGCATGCAGATCTCCTCTAGAGCAGTGATGTTTTGGGGCTGTCGCTGGGCAACACAGACTTTCAACTCCCTCCAAAGGTTTTCTATGGGGTTGAGATCTGGAGACTGACTAGGCCACTCCAGGACCTTGAAATGCTTCTTACGAAGCCACACCTTCATTGCTCCGGTGGTGTGTTTGGGATCATTGTCATGCTGAAAGACCCAGCCACGTTTCATCTTCAATGCCCTTGCTGATGGAAGGAGGTTTGCACTCAAAGTCTCACAATTCATTAATTCTTGTACACATATCAGTCGTGCTGTTCCCTTTACAGAGAAACAGCCCCAAAGCATGATGTTGCCACCCCCATGCTTCACAGTAGGTATGGTGTTCTTTGGTTGCAACTCAGCATTCTTTCTCCTCCAAACATGACGAGTTGTGTTTCTACCAAACAGTTCTACTTTGGTTTCATCTGACCATATAACATTCTCCCAAGCCGCTTCTGGATCATCCAAATGCTCTCTAGCATACTTCAAACATGTACTGGCTTAAGCAGGGGGACACGTCTGGCACTGCAGGATCTGAGTCCCTGGCGGCGTAGTGTTTTACTGATGGTAGCCTTTGTTACGTTGGTCCCAGCTCTCTGCAGGTCATTCACTAGGTCCCCCCATGTGGTTCTGCGATGTTTGCTCACCGTTCTTGTGATCATTTTGACCCCATGGGGTGAGATCTTGCGTGGAGCCCCAGATCGAGGGAGATTTTCAGTGGTCTTGTATGTCTTCCATTTTCTAATGATTGCTCCCACAGTTGATTTCTTCACACCAAGCTGCTTGCCTATTGCAGATTCAGTCTTCCCAGCCTGGTGCAGGTCTACAATTTTGTTTCTGGTGTCCTTTGACAGCTCTTTGGTCTAGTGGAGTTTGGAGTGTGACTGTTTGTTGTGGACAGGTGTCTTTTATACTGATAACAAGTTCAAACAGGTGCCATTAATACAGGTAATGAGTGGAGGACAGAGGAGCTTCTTAAATAAGAAGATTCAGGTCTATGAGAGCCAGAAATCTTGCTTGTTTGTAGGTGTCCAAATACTTATTTTCCACCATAATATGCAAATAAATTCTTTCCAAATCAGATAATGTGATTGTCTGAATTTGTTGGCACATTTTGTCTCTCATAGTTGAGGTATACCTATGATGAAAATTACAGGCCTCTCTCATCTTCTTAAGTGGGAGAACTATCACAATTGGTGGCTGGATAAATACTTTTTTGCTCCACTGTACTGTATATATATATATATACATATACTTTTTTAGATATGTATATGTTTGTATCTCAATGTTAAAGCCATTTGTCTGCCTTTTTTTTCTAACACCCAAGATCTCATCTCTTTGAGCCTTTATAATTTTTGTGTGCAATATTTAATTTTAATAATTTTATTAGATGGTGTTATTATAAGTGTATCTGTACTTTGTAATTTATATTTGATGTGTTTTGTGACACTTTTTTGTTTTTCGCGAAACAGTTAACCAGGTATGTGCCAATTATTCTTGCGTAAATCGCAATTGCACTCATGCGATCACGTTTACTTTCAACTAAAACCAGTGTTAAACCGACTAGCGCAAACACCAGTGATAAACCCATTTTTTGCTTGCGTGCAAATTTTATCGCTCCACTCGTAGACTGCTCCTAAATACATTTTATGCACCGCTCTCTACTTATGGATGTGGCCATATTTGAAACTAAATTACACTAAAGGTATCTGAAGGAGAGTTGCTGCAGTTGTCCAAACATGTTAGCAGTGGAATGCAGTGAAAGCTAATTTATATATGGTGGCACCCATAATGAGAGGAAGTTGAAAGTAACCTAAATACTATGCTTATAAAATGTATTTAGTGCTTAATGTCCCTTTTAAGTCCATCCTATATTATTAAAGGCCAGTTATGTTTGTCCAATGCAGTCATATGCAGTAGACTGCAATGTGAGACAAACATACCTGGCCATAAGGAAGGATCAGTCAGTGAGGATCAGAGAGAGAGGGGGCGGGAGACAGAGGGAAATAGAAAGAGAGGGGAGAGAAATAGAAAGAGAGGTGGAAAGACAAAAAGAGATAGGAAAGAGCTAAAGATAGGGGGAATAGCAGAAGAGAGGGGGGAGTGAAGAAGAGAGGGGGGAGAGAGAGCAAAAGAGAGGGGAAAGAGACAGAGCAAAAGAGAGGGGGAAGAGAGGGGGAGAAAGAGAGAAAAGAGGGGGGAGAGCGAGCAAAAGAGGGGGGAGAGAGAGCAAAAGAGGGGGGGGGAGAGCAAAAGAGGAGGGGGAAGAGAAAGCAAATGAGGGGGGGAGAGAGAGCAAAAGAGGGGGGGAGAAAGAGCAAAAGGGGGGGAGAGAGCGGGAGAGAGGGGGGAGAGAGAGAGAGCAAAAGAGAGGGGAGAGAGGGGGAAGGCAGAGAGAGCAAAAGTGAGGGGGAGAGAGAGAACAAATGAGAGAGGGGAGAAAGGGGAAGAGAGAGAGAGCAAAAGAGAGGGAGGAGAGAGAGAGCAAAAGAGAGGGGGTAGAGAGAGAGCAAAAGAGAGGGGGGAGAGAGGGGGAAGAGAGAGAGCAAAAGAGAGGGGGGAGAAAGAGCAAAAGAGAGGGGGAGAGAGAGCGCAAAAGAGAAGGGGAGAGAGTGCAAAAGAGGGGGAGAGAGCGCAAAAGAGGGGGAGAGAGAGAGTGCAAAAAGAGAGGGGGAGAGAGAGAGCAAAAGAGGGGGAGAGAGAGAGCGCAAAAGAGAGGGGGAGAGAGAGCATAAAAGAGAGGGGTAGAGAGAGCTCGCAAAAAAATGGGAGAGAGAGAGCGCAAAAGAGAGGGGGAGAGAGAGAGCGCAAAAGAGGGGGAGAGAGAGCGCAAAAGAGGGGGGGAGAGAGTGCAAAACAGAGAGAACGCAAAAAAGAGGGGGAGAGAGTGTAAAAGAGAGGGGGAGAGAGAGCGCAAAAGAGAGGGGGAGAAAGAGCAAAAGAGAGGGGGGAGAGAAAGCAAAAGAGAGGGGGGAGAGGGAGCAAAAGAGAGGGGGGAGAGAGAGAGCAAAAGAGAGGTGGAGCGAGAGAGAGCGCAAAAGAGAGGGGGAGAGAGCGCATAAGAGAGGGGGAGAGAGCACAAAAGAGAGGGGGAGAGAGAGCAAAAGAGAGGGCAGAGAGAGAGAGCAAAAGAGAGGTGGAGCGAGAGAGAGCGCAAAAGAGAGGGGGAGGGAGCGCATAAGAGAGGGGGAGAGAGCACAAAAGAGAGGGGGAGAGAGAGCAAAAGAGAGGGGGAGAGAGAGAGCAAAAGAGAGGGGGGAGAGAGAGCAAAAGAGAGGTGGAGCGAGAGAGAACGCAAAAGAGAGGGGGAGAGAGCACAAAAGAGAGGGGGGGAGAGCACAAAAGAGAGCGGGAGAGAGCACAAAAGAGAGGGGGAGAGAGAGCACAAAAGAGAGGGGGAGAGAGAAGAACTCCAAATCCAATCATTTGCATTCAAAAAATATTTTTTCATATGAGTTTTAAATGATTTTATATTTACCTAAATTAACCGCTTAACCCCTTGAAAATACATTTTAGAGACAGTTTTTGAACAACATAACTTGGTGTTGAATACCACTTTTTATAATGCTAATTTCTTTTATCTATTATATATATAATACTTAAATTATGTATTTACATTTTGAGACTTGTAAACAACTAAAACACCATCATCATTTTTATTTATGATATCAGTTAGTTTTGTTGTTAATTTAATGTTAATTATTGCATTGATTTAAATAGAAAAATCTGGATTTGTTAATTACATACATATCATGAATTGAAACTGTTGATTAATTTAAAAAAAATCTTCCTTATGTTCATCATCCTATTATATAAAAGGCCAAGTGTGTTTGTCCGAAGCTGTCATGCGCAGTAGAGACAGTACGAGGACAAACACACCTGGCCTAACCTGAAAATCCATGCTGTTTGCTGCGAAAGTGGACATGGCCGGGCGAGACCGTGGGTGTGGACGGACAGGACCGGGCATGGTCAGGGGCAGGGGCACGGTCTGCATGACAGAGAGGGGAGAGAAATAGAAAGAGAGGGCGAAAGACAAAAAGAGATAGGAAAGAGCTGAAGAGAGGGGGAAGAGCAGAAGAGAGGGGAAATGCAGAAGAGAGGGGGGGAGAGAGAGCAAAAGAGAGGGGAAAGAGACAGAGCAAAAGAGAGGGGGGAGAAAGAGAGCAAAAGAGGGGGGAGAGAGAGCAAAAGAGGGGGGAGAGAGCAAAAGAGGGGGGGAGAGAGCAAAAGAGGAGGGGGAAGAGAGAGCAAAAGAGGGGGGAGAAAGAGCAAAAGAGGGGGGGAGAAAGAGCAAAAGAGGGGGGGGGGAGAAAGACAGGGGGAGAGAGGGAGAGCAAAAGAGAGGGGGAGTGAGAGAGCAAAAGAGAGGGGGAGAGAGGGGGGAGGGAGAGAGAGCAAAAGAGAGGGGGAGAGAGGGGGGGGAGAGAGAGCAAAAGAGAGGGGAGAGAGAGCAAATGAGAGGGGGAGAGAGAGAGCAAAAGAGAGGGGGAGAGAGGGGGGAGGGAGAGAGAGCAAAAGAGAGGGGGAGAGAGGGAGGAGAGAGAGCAAAAGAGAGGGGGGAGGAAGAGAGCAAAAGAGAGGGGGGAGATAGGGGGAAGAGAGAGAGCAAAAGAGAGGGAACGAGAAAGCGCAAAAGAGAGGGGGAGAGAGAGAGCGCAAAAGCGAGGGGGAGAGAGAGAGTGCAAAAGAGGGGGAGAGAGTGCAAAAGAGGGGGAGAGAGCACAAAAGAGGGGGAGAGAGAGCGCAAAAAGAGAGGGGGAGAGAGAGAGCAAAAGAGGGGGAGAGAGAGAGAGCGCAAAAGAGAGGGGGCGAGAGCGTAAAAGAGAGGGGGAGAGAGAGCTCGCAAAAAAAAGGGGAGGGAGAGAGCGCAAAAGAGAGGGGGAGAGAGAGAGCGCAAAAGAGGGGGAGAGAGAGCGCAAAAGAGGGGGGAGAAAGAGCAAAAGAGAGGGGGAGAGAAAGCAAAAGAGAGGGGGGAGAGGGAGCAAAAGAGAGGGGGGGGGAGAGAGAGAGAGCAAAAGAGAGGTGGAGGGGAGAGAGCGCATAAGAGAGGGTGAGAGAGCACAAAAGAGAGGGGGAGAGAGAGCAAATAGAGAGAGAGAGAACGTAAAAAAGAGGGAGAGAGAGTGTAAAAGAGAGGAGGAGAAAGAGCACAAAAGAGAGGGGGAGAAAGAGCAAAAGAGAGGGGGAGAGAAAGCAAAAGAGAGGGGGGGAGAGGGAGCAAAAGAGAGGGGGGAGAGAGAGAGAGCAAAAGAGAGGTGGAGGGGAGAGAGCGCATAAGAGAGGGGGAGAGAGCACAAAAGAGAGGGGGAGAGAGAGCAAATAGAGGGGGGAGAGAGAGAGCAAAAGAGAGGGGGAGAGAGAGAGCAAAAGAGAGGTGGAGCGAGAGAGAACGCAAAAGAGAAGGGGAGAGAGCGCAAAAGAGAGGGGGAGAGAGCACAAAAGAGAGGGGGAGAGAGCACAAAAGAGAGGGGGAGAGAGAGCACAAAAGAGAGGAGGAGATACAGCAAAACAGAGGGAGGAGAGAAAGCAAAAGAGAGCGGGGTAGAGAAAGCAAAAGAGAGGGGGGGAGAGAGAGAGAGAGCAAAAGAGAGGTGGAGCGAGAGTGCAAAAGAGAGGGGGAGAGAGCGCATAATAGAGGGGGGGAGTGCGCATAAGAGAGGGGGAGAGAGCACAAAACAGAGGGGGAGAGAGAGCAAAAGAGAGGGGGAGAGAGAGAGCAAAAGAGAGGGGGGAGAGAGAGAGCGAAAGAGAGGTGGAGCGAGAGAGAATGCAAAAAAGAGGGGGAGAGAGCACAAAAGAGATGGTGAGAGAGCACAAAAGAGAGGGGGAGAGAGCGCATAAGAGAGGGGGAGAGAGCACAAAAGAGAGGGGGAGAGATAGAGCGCAAAAGAGGTTGAGAGAGAGAGAGCGCAAAAGAGGGGGAGAGAGAGCGCAAAAGAGAGGGGGAGAGAGAGAGCGCAAAAAGGGGAGAGAGAGAGCGCAAAAGAAAGGGGAGAGAGAGAGCACAAAAGAGAGGGGGAGAGAGAGAGCGCAAAAGAGAGGGGAGAGAGAGCGCAAAAGAGGGGGGAGAGAGAGAGCCCAAAAGAGAGGTGGAGCGAGCGAGAGTGCAAAAGAGAGGGGGAGATAGCGCATAAGAGAGGGGGGAGAGAGATCAAAAGAGAGGGGGGAGAGAGAGCAAAAGAGAGGGGGGGGAGAGAGAGAGCAAAAGAGAGGTGGAGCAAGAGAGAGCGCAAAAGAGAGGGGGAGAGAGTGCAAAAGAGAGGCGGAGAGAGCACTAAAGAGAGGGGAAGAGAGAGCGCAAAAGAGAGGGGGAGAGAGAGAACAAAAGAGAGGTGGAGCGAGAGAGAACACAAAAGAGAGGGGGAGAGAGTACAAAAGAGAGGGGGAGAGAGCACAAAAGAGAGGGGGAGAGAGCGCATAAGAGAAGGGGAGAGAGCACAAAAGAGAGGGGGGAGAGAGAGAGGAAAAGAGAGAGGGAGAACTCAAAAAAGAGGGGGAGAGAGAGCAAAAGAGAGGGGGAGAGAAAGCAAAAGAGAGGGGGAGAGGGAGCAAAAGAGAGGGGGGAGAGAGAGAGCAAAAGAGAGGTGGAGCGAGAGAGAGCACAAAAGAGAGGGGGAGAGAGTGCATAAGAGAGGGGGAGGGAGCGCATAAGGTAGGGGGAGAGAGCGCAAAAGAGGGAGAGAGAGAGCGCAAAAGAGGGAGAGAGAGAGCGCAGAAAGAGAGGGGAGTGAGAGAGAGCCAAAGAGTGGGGGAGAGAGAGAGCGCAAAAGAGAGGGGGAGAGAGAGAGAGCACAAAAAAAGGGGAGAGAACGCATAATAGAGGGGGAGAGAGCACAAAAGAGAGGGGGGAGAGAGAGAGCAAAAGAGAGAGGGAGAGAGCGCAAAAGAGAGGGGGAGAACTCAAAAAAGAAGGGGAGAGAGAGCAAAAGAGTGGGGGGAGAGAAAGCAAAAGAGAGGGGGAGAGAGAGCAAAAGAGAGGGGGGAGAGTGAGAGCAAAAGAGAGGTGGAGCGAGAGAGAGCGCAAAAGAGAGGGGGAGAGAGAGCAAAAGAGAGGGGGGAGAGAGAGCATAAGAGAGGGGGAGAGAGCACAAAAGAGTGGGGGAGAGAGCGCAAAAGAGGGGGAGAGAGAGCGCAGAAAGAGAGGGGAGTGAGAGACAGCCAAAGAGTGGGGAGAGAGAGAGCGCAAAAGAGAGGGGGAGAGAGAGAGAGCACAAAAAAAGGGGGGAGAGAGAGAGCGCAAAAGAAAGGGGAGAGAGAGAGCACAAAAGAGAGGGGGGAGAAAGCAAAAGAGAGGGGGAGAGGGAGCAAAAGAGAGGTGGAGTGAGAGAGCGCAAAAGAGAGGGGGAGAGAGTGCATAAGAGAGGGGGAGAGAGCGCAAAAGAGAGGGGGGAGAGAGAGCAAAAAAGAGGGGGAGAGAGAGCAAAAAAGAGGGGGTGAGAGAGAGCACAAGAGAGGTGGAGCAAGAGAGAACGCAAAAGAGAGGGGGAGAGAGCGCAAAAGAGAGGGGAAGAGATCACAAAATAGAGGGGGGAGAGAGCACAAAAGAGAGGGGGAGATAGAGAGCAAGGGGTGGGACCGCTGTACTGCACAAAATGGCCAATGTGAACGGGCTTTAGGACTAGTCAATAATAAAACAATTAACTACGGCCTAGATTTAGAGTTGGGCGGTAGCCGTCAAAACCAGTGTTAGAGGCTCCTAACGATGGTTTTTACCACCCTCTGGTATTTGGAGCCAGTCATTAAAGGGTCTAACGCTCACTTTCCAGCCGCGACTTTTCCATACCGCAGATCCCCTTACGTCAATTGCGTATCCTATCTTTTCAATGGGATCTTTCTAACGCTGGTATTTAGAGTCGTGGCTGAAGTGAGCGTTAGAAATCTAACGACAAAACTCCAGCCGCAGAAAAAAGTCAGTAGTTAAGAGCTTTCTGGGCCAACGCCGGTTCATAAAGCTCTTAACTACTGTGCTCTAAAGTACACTAACACCCATAAACTACCTATGTACCCCTAAACCGAGGTCCCCCCACATTGCCGCCACTATATTTAAATTTTTTAACCCCTAATCTGCCGCTCCGTACACCGCCGCCAACTACGTTATCCCTATGTACCCCTAATCTGCTGCCCCTAACACCGCCGACCCCTATATTATATTTATTAACCCCTAATCTGCCCCCCACAACGTCGCCGCCAGCTACCTACAATTATTAACCCCTAATCTGCCGACCGGAGCTCACAGCTAGTATAATAAATGTATTAACCCCTAATCTGCCTCACTCACGCCTCAATAACCCTATAATAAATAGTATTAACCCCTAATCCGCCCTCCCTAACATCGCCGACAGCTAACTTCAAGTATTAACCCCTAATCTGCCGATCGGAGCTAACCGCTACTCTAATAAATTGTTTAACCCCCTTAAGCTAATTCTAACCCTAACACTAACACCCCCCTAAGTTAAATATAATTTTTATCTAACGAAATAAATTAAGTCTTATTAAATAAATTATTCCTATTTAAATCTAAATACTTACCTGTAAAATAAATCCTAATATAGCTACAATATAAATTATAATTATATCTTAGCTATTTTAGGATTAATATTCATTTTACAGGCAACTTTGTAATTATTTTAAACAGGTACAATAGCTATTAAATAGTTAATAACTATTTAATAGCTACCTAGTTAAAATAATTACAAAATTACCTGTAAAATAAATCCTAACCTAAGTTACCTAACACTACACTATCAATAAATAAATTAAATAAACTACCTACAATTATCTACAATTAAACCTAACACTACACTATCAATAAATAAATTAAATACAATTCCTACAAATAAATACAATTAAATAAACTAACTAAAGTACAAAAAATAAAAAAGAACTAAGTTACAAAAAATAAAAAAATATTTACAAACATTAGAAAAAAATTACAACAATTTTAAACTAATTACACCTACTCTAAGCCCTCTAATAAAATAACAAAGACCCCCAAAATAAAAAAATGCCCTACCCTATTCTAAATTACAAAAGTTCAAAGCTCTTTTACCTTACCAGCCCTGAAAAGGGCCATTTGTGGGGCATGCCCCAAATAATTCAGCTCTTTTGCCTGTAAAAAAACCCATACAATACCCCCCCCAACATTACAACCCACCACCCACATACCCCTAATCTAACCCAAACCCCCCTTAAATAAACCTAACACTAAGACCCTGAAGATCTTCCTACCTTGTCTTCACCATGCCAGGTATCACCGATCATTCCAGGCTCCGAAATCTTCATCCAAGCCCAAGCGGGGGCTAGACATCCATCATCCGACGGCTGAAGTAGTCCAGAAGAGGCTCCAAAGTGTTCATCCTATCCGGGAAGAAGAGTAGATCCGGACCGGCAACCATCTTCTTCCAAGCGGCATCTTCTATCTTCATCCGATGAGGACCGGCTCCATCTTGAAGACCTCCACCGCGGACCCATCTTCTTCTTCCGACGACTTCCCGACGAATGACGGTTCCTTTAAGGGACGTCATCCAAGATGGCGTCCCTCGAATTCCGATTGGCTGATAGGATTCTATCAGCCAATCGGAATTAAGGTAGAAAAATTCTGATCAGCCAATCAGATTGAGCTTGCATTCTATTGGCTGATCGGAACAGCCAATAGAATGCGAGCTCAAGCTGATTGGCTGATTGAATCAGCCAATCGGATTGAACTTGATTCTGATTGGCTGATTCCATCAGCCAATCAGAATTTTCCTACCTTAATTCCGATTGGCTGATAGAATCCTATCAGCCAATCGGAATTGAAGGGACGCCATCTTGGCTTAGTGTTAGGTTTATTTAAGGGGGGTTTGGGTTAGATTAGGGGTATGTGGGTGGTGGGTTGTAATGTTGGGGGGGGGTATTGTATTTTTTTTTTACAGGCAAAAGAGCTGAATTATTTGGGGCATGCACCGCTTTGAACTTTTGTAATTTAGAATAGGGTAGGGCATTTTTTTATTTTGGGGGTCTTTGTTATTTTATTAGGGGTTTTAGAGTAGGTGTAATTAGTTTAAAATTGTTGTAATTTTTTTCTAATGTTTGTAAATATTTTTTATTTTTTGTAACTTAGTTCTTTTTTATTTTTTGTACTTTAGTTAGTTTATTTAATTGTATTTATTTGTAGGAATTGTATTTAATTTATTTATTGATAGTGTAGTGTTAGGTTTAATTGTAGATAATTGTAGGTAGTTTATTTAATTTATTTATTGATAGTGTAGTGTTAGGTTTAATTGTAACTTAGGTTAGGATTTATTTTACAGGTAATTTTGTAATTATTTTAACTAGGTAGCTATTAAATAGTTATTAACTATTTAATAGCTATTGTACCTGTTTAAAATAATTAAAAAGTTGCTTGTAAATTAAATATTACTCCTAAAATAGCTAAGATATAATTTTCTCCAACATTGGTGTGTCCGGTCCACGGCGTCATCCTTACTTGTGGGATATTCTCTTCCCCAACAGGAAATGGCAAAGAGTCCCAGCAAAGCTGGTCACATGGTCCCTCCTAGGCTCCGCCCACCCCAATCATTCTCTTTGCCGTTGCATAGGCAACATCTCCACGGAGATGGTTAAGAGTTTTTTTGGTGTTTAAATGTAGTTTTTATTCTTCTATCAAGTGTTTGTTATTTTAAAATAGTGCTGGTATGTACTATTTACTCTGAAACAGAAAAGGATGAAGATTTCTGTTTGTAAGAGGAAGATGATTTTAGCAGACAGTAACTAAAATCGATTGCTGTTTCCACATAGGACTGTTGAGATGAAGTAACTTCAGTTGGGGGAAACAGTTAGCAGACTTTTCTGCTTAAGGTATGACTAGCCATATTTCTAACAAGACTGTGTAATGCTGGAAGGCTGTCATTTCCCCTCATGGGGACCGGTAAGCCATTTTCTTAGTCAAACAAACAGAATAAAGGGCTTATTATGGGCTAAAAAACTGGTAGACATTTTTATGGGCTAAATCGATTGCTTTATTTGTGCATATTATTCAGATTTAGGCTAACATTTGACATTTATAATCTTGGGGAACGCTTATAAAACGGCAGGCACTGTATTGGACACCTTTTTCAGTCAGGGGGCCTTTCTAGTTATAGACTGAGCCTCATTTTCGCGCCATTAATGCGCAGTTGTTTTTTGAGAGCAGGGCATGCAGATGCATGTGTGAGGATCTAAGAATCTCTGAAAAAGCTTTTAGAAGGCGTCATTTGGTATTGTATTCCCCTCAGGGCTTGGTTGGGTCTTAGCAAAGACTATAGCTGGGACTGTATAGGGGTTAAATTGAAAAACGGCTCAGGTTCCGTTATTTTAAGGGTTAAAGCTCTGAAATTTGGTGTGCAATACTTTTAAGGCTTTAAGACACTGTGGTGAAATTTTGGTAATTTTTGAACAATTCCTTCATACTTTTTCACATATTCAGTAATAAAGTGTTTTCTGTTTGAAATTTAAAGTGACAGTAACGGTTTTATTTTAAAACGTTTTTTGTGCTTTGTTGACAAGTTTAAGCCTGTTTAACATGTCTGTACCTTCAGATAAGCTATGTACTATATGTATGAAAGCCAATGTGTCTCCCCATTTAAATTTATGTGATAATTGTGCCATAGCGTCCAAACAAAGTAAGGACAGTACTGCCACAGATAATGATATTGCCCAAGATGATTCCTCAAATGAGGGGAGTAAACATGATACTACATCATCTCCTACTGTGTCTACACCAGTTTTGCCCATGCAGGAGGCCCCTAGTACATCTAGTGCGCCAATACTTATTACCATGCAACAATTAACGGCTGTAATGGATAACTCCATAGCAAATCTTTTATCCAAAATGCCTACTTATCAGAGAAAGCGCGATTGCTCTGTTTTAAACACTGAAGAGCAAGAGGACGCTGATGATAATTGTTCTGTCATACCCTCACACCAATCTGAAGGGGCCATGAGGGAGGTTTTGTCTGATGGAGAAATTTCAGATTCAGGAAAAATTTCTCATCAAGCTGAACCTGATGTTGTGACATTTAAATTTAAATTAGAACATCTCCGTGCACTGCTTAAGGAGGTGTTATCTACTCTGGATGATTGTGACAATTTGGTCATTCCAGAGAAATTATGCAAGATGGACAGGTTCCTAGAGGTTCCGGTGCCCCCCGACGCTTTTCCTATACCCAAGCGGGTGGCCGACATAGTAAATAAGGAGTGGGAAAAACCCGGCATACCTTTTGTTCCTCCCCCTATATTTAAGAAATTATTTCCTATGGTCGACCCCAGAAAGGACTTATGGCAGACAGTCCCCAAGGTCGAGGGGGCAGTTTCTACTCTAAACAAACGCACTACTATTCCTATTGAAGATAGTTGTGCTTTCAAAGATCCTATGGATAAAAAATTGGAAGGTTTGCTTAAAAAGATTTTTGTACAGCAAGGCTACCTTCAACAACCAATTTCATGCATTGTTCCTGTCACTACAGCAGCGTGGTTCTGGTTCGAGGAACTAGAAAAGTCGCTCAGTAGAGAAACTCCATATGAGGAGGTTATGGACAGAGTTCACGCACTTAAATTGGCTAACTCTTTTATTTTAGATGCCGCTTTGCAATTAGCAAGATTAGCGGCAAAAAATTCAGGGTTTGCTATCGTGGCGCGCAGAGCGCTTTGGCTAAAGTCTTGGTCAGCGGATGTGTCATCCAAGACAAAATTGCTTAACATCCCTTTCAAAGGTAAAACTTTATTTGGACCTGATTTGAAAGAGATTATTTCAGACATCACTGGGGGAAAGGGCCACGCCCTTCCACAGGATAGGTCTTTTAAGGCTAAAAATAAGTCTAATTTTCGTCCCTTTCGCAGAAACGGACCAGTCTCTAATTCTGCATCCTCTAAGCAAGAGGGTAATGCCTCACAACCCAAACCAGCCTGGAAACCAATGCAAGGCTGGAACAAGGGTAAGCAGGCCAAGAAGCCTGCCACTGCTAACAAAACAGCATGAAGGAGTAGCCCCCGATCCGGGACCGGATCTGGTGGGGGGCAGACTCTCTCTCTTTGCTCAGGCTTGGGCAAGAGATGTTCAGGATCCTTGGGCGCTAGAAATAGTTTCGCAAGGTTATCTCCTGGAATTCAAGGAACTACCCCCAAGGGGAAGGTTCCACAAGTCTCACTTATCCTCAAACCAAATAAAGAGACAGGCATTCTTACATTGTGTAGAAGACCTGTTAAAGATGGGAGTGATACACCCAGTTCCAATAAAGGAACAAGGAATGGGATTTTATTCCAATCTGTTCGTAGTTCCCAAAAAAGAGGGAACGTTCAGACCAATTTTGGATTTGAAGATCCTAAACAAATTTCTCAGGGTACCATCGTTCAAAATGGAAACTATTCGAACGATTCTACCTACCATCCAGGAAAGTCAATTTATGACTACCGTGGACCTAAAGGATGCGTACCTACATATTCCTATCCACAAAGAACATCATCAGTTCCTAAGGTTCGCTTTTCTGGACAAACATTACCAGTTTGTGGCTCTCCCATTCGGATTAGCCACTGCTCCAAGAATTTTCACAAAGGTGCTAGGGTCCCTTCTAGCGGTTCTAAGACCAAGGGGCATTGCAGTAGTACCTTACTTGGACGACATTCTAATACAAGCGTCGTCCCTGTCAAAAGCAAAGGCTCATACGGACATCGTTCTAGCCTTTCTCACATCTCACGGATGGAAGGTGAACAAAGAAAAGAGTTCTCTGTCCCCGTCAACAAGAGTTCCCTTCTTGGGAACAATAATAGATTCCTTAGAAATGAGGATTTTTCTGACAGAGGTCAGAAAATCAAAACTTCTAAGCTCTTGTCAAGTGCTTCATTCTGTTCCTCGTCCTTCCATAGCGCAGTGCATGGAAGTAGTAGGATTGATGGTTGCAACAATGGACATAGTTCCTTTTGCACGAATTCATCTAAGACCATTACAACTGTGCATGCTCAAACAGTGGAATGGGGATTATACAGACTTGTCTCCAATGATTCAAGTAGATCAAAAGACCAGAGATTCACTCCGTTGGTGGCTGACCCTGGACCATCTGTCCCAGGGAATGAGCTTCCGCAGGCCAGAGTGGGTCATTGTCATGACCAACGCCAGTCTAGTGGGCTGGGGTGCGGTCTGGGAATCCCTGAAAGCTCAGGGTCTATGGTCTCGGGAAGAGTCTCTTCTCCCGATAAACATTCTGGAACTGAGAGCGATATTCAATGCTCTCAGAGCTTGGCCTCAACTAGCAAAGGCCAAATTCATAAGGTTCCAATCAGACAACATGACGACTGTTGCATATATCAATCATCAGGGGGGAACAAAGAGTTCCCTGGCGATGAAAGAAGTGACCAAAATAATTCAATGGGCGGAGGATCACTCCTGCCACTTGTCTGCGATCCACATCCCAGGAGTGGAAAATTGGGAAGCGGATTTTCTGAGTCGTCAGACATTTCATCCGGGGGAGTGGGAACTCCATCCGGAAATCTTTGCCCAAATAACTCAATTATGGGGCATTCCAGACATGGATCTGATGGCGTCTCGTCAGAACTTCAAGGTTCCTTGCTACGGGTCCAGATCCAGGGATCCCAAGGCGACTCTAGTAGATGCACTAGTAGCACCTTGGACTTTCAACCTAGCTTACGTATTCCCACCGTTTCCTCTCATTCCCAGGCTGGTAGCCCGGATCAATCAGGAGAGGGCCTCGGTGATCTTGATAGCTCCTGCGTGGCCACGCAGGACTTGGTATGCAGACCTGGTGAATATGTCATCGGCTCCACCATGGAAGCTACCTTTGAGACAGGACCTTCTTGTTCAGGGTCCATTCGAACATCCAAATCTGGTTTCCCTCCAACTGACGGCTTGGAGATTGAACGCTTGATTCTATCAAAGCATGGGTTTTCAGATTCTGTGATAGATACTCTGGTTCAGGCCAGAAAACCTGTAACTAGAAAGATTTACCATAAAATATGGAAAAAATATATCTGTTGGTGTGAATCCAAAGGATTCCCATGGAATAAGATAAAAATTCCTAAGATTCTCTCCTTTCTACAAGAAGGTTTGGAGAAAGGATTATCTGCAAGTTCTCTAAAGGGACAGATCTCTGCTTTATCTGTCTTACTACACAAAAGACTGGCAGCTGTGCCAGATGTTCAAGCATTTGTTCAGGCTCTGGTTAGGATCAAGCCTGTTTACAGACCTTTGACTCCTCCCTGGAGTCTAAATCTAGTTCTTTCAGTTCTTCAAGGGGTTCCGTTTGAACCTTTACATTCCATAGATATTAAGTTACTATCTGGGAAAGTTTTGTTTTTGGTTGCAATTTCTTCTGCTAGAAGAGTTTCAGAGTTATCTGCTCTGCAGTGTTCTCCTCCTTATCTGGTGTTCCATGCAGATAAGGTGGTTTTACGTACTAAGCCTGGTTTTCTTCCTAAAGTTGTTTCTAACAAAAATATTAACCAGGAGATAGTTGTACCTTCTTTGTGTCCGAATCCAGTTTCAAAGAAGGAACGTTTGTTGCACAATTTGGACGTTGTCCATGCTCTAAAGTTCTATTTAGAGGCTACTAAAGATTTCAGACAAACATCTTCCTTGTTTGTTGTTTATTCTGGTAAAAGGAGAGGTCAAAAAGTGACTTCTACCTCTCTTTCCTTTTGGCTTAAAAGCATTATCCGATTGGCTTATGAGACTGCCGGACGGCAGCCTCCTGAAAGAATCACAGCTCACTCCACTAGGGCTGTGGCTTCCACATGGGCCTTCAAGAACGAGGCTTCTGTTGACCAGATATGTAAGGCAGCGACTTGGTCTTCACTGCACACTTTTGCCAAATTTTACAAATTTGATACTTTTGCTTCTTCGGAGGCTATTTTTGGGAGGAAGGTTTTGCAAGCTGTGGTGCCTTCCGTTTAGGTAACCTGATTTGCTCCCTCCCTTCATCCGTGTCATAAAGCTTTGGTATTGGTTCCCACAAGTAAGGATGACGCCGTGGACCGGACACACCAATGTTGGAGAAAACAGAATTTATGCTTACCTGATAAATTACTTTCTCCAACGGTGTGTCCGGTCCACGGCCCGCCCTGGTTTTTTAATCAGGTCTGATGAATTATTTTCTCTAACTACAGTCACCACGGTACCATATGGTTTCTCCTATATATATTCCTCCTGTCCGTCGGTCGAATGACTGGGGTGGGCGGAGCCTAGGAGGGACCATGTGACCAGCTTTGCTGGGACTCTTTGCCATTTCCTGTTGGGGAAGAGAATATCCCACAAGTAAGGATGACGCCGTGGACCGGACACACCGTTGGAGAAAGTAATTTATCAGGTAAGCATAAATTCTGTTATAATTTATATTGTAGCTATATTAGGATTTATTTTACAGGTAAGTATTTAGATTTAAATAGGAATAATTTATTTAATAAGACTTAATTTATTTCATTAGATAAAAATTATATTTAACTTAGGGGGGTGTTAGGGTTAGGGTTAGACTTAGCTTTAGGGGTTAATCCATTTATTACAGTAGCGGCGAGATTCGGTCGGCAGATTAGGGGTTAATAATTGAAATTAGGTGTCGGCGATGTTAGGGAGGGCAGATTAGGGGTTAATACTATTTATTATAGGGTTATTGAGGCAGGAGTGAGGCGGATTAGGGGTTAATAACTTTATTATAGTAGCGGTGCGGTCCGCTCGGCAGATTAGGGGTTAATAAGTGTAGGCAGGTGGAGGCGACGTTGAGGGGGGGCAGATTAGGGGTTAATAAATATAATATAGGGGTCGGCGGTGTTAGGGGCAGCAGATTAGGGGTACACAGGGATAATGTAGGTAGCGGCGGTTTACAGAGCGGCAGATTAGGGGTTAAAAAAATATGCAGGTGTCAGCGATAGCGGGGGCGGCAGATTAGGGGTTAATAAGTGTAAGGTTAGGGGTGTTTAGACTCGGGGTAATTGTTAGGGTGTTAGGTTCAGACTTAGGAAGTGTTTCCCCATAGAAAACAATGGTGCTGCTTTAGGAGCTGAACGCTGCTTTTTTGCAGGTGTTTGGTTTTTTTTCAGCTCAAATGGCCCCATTGTTTTCTATGGGGAAATCGTGCACGAGCACGTTTTTGAAGCTGGCCGCGTCCGTAAGCACCGCTGGTATCTAGAGTTGCAGTGGCGTTAAATTATGCTCTACGCTCCCTTTTTGGAGCCTAACGCACTGAAAACCCAGCCATTCTGTGAACTCTAAATACCAGCAGTATTTAAAAGGTGCGGGGGAAAAAAAGCATGCGTAGCTAATGCACCCCTTTGGCCGCCAAACTCTAAATCTAGCCGTACCATTTTTTTTTTACGTTCACTTTGGCCATATATCAGTGAATCTTTGCCAAAAAAATCCTGGAAACCTCCCACAAGAATATATTTTTATTTTAGCTTTTTAAGTGTGTAACTGATTCAAGTGTAAGAAAACCTTCTAATGGATTAAAACACAATTGAAATAAAAGCAAATAGACACCCGAGTTGAATACAAAGGTTTGGATTTAAATGGGCATCATAGTTTATTGATTTGGGACCCATTTATGAAAATGCAGACAAATAACACTCCTAGGCAGTTCAGCCATATTTGGAGCCAGCGAAAATGCTTGTGCAGCCAATCCAGCTCTCATGCAACCAATTATGTGAGAGCAGGGGTTGTCATTCATCCCAGCTGGATCAGTTCAGATATAATTTAATAGCGGGTTAAGATGGCCGCTGCTTCTTCAGTTGGATGCTTGTATAAGTGAGCTTACTGTGCATGGGTTCCAAGGCTGCAAGTGCAGTCTCATAAATTGAGCCCTTTGTTTTAAATTTCAAAAATACTGAAAGCATAGTCATAAGATACCTCTGTACCTGTTTTATATTGTAATTCACGTGTTTGTCATTATATTATAGTGTAAATCCTTTAAAATGTGATATAGGAAGATGAGAAATTACCTTTTATAGTAATCCAGAGACAGCATGTAGAGAGGAAAAATAAGAAATCGGACAGTATTTTCCATTGTTTCTCTTTTTTTTATCATGTACTTAAAATAAAACATTTTTGTTTGTAAAATGTCATGTAAAAGGCATGTACAGTTGTCTGAATAGGTCATTTATTGCTGACTGAATAGAAATAAAAAATGAGAAACAAAGTAAATAGTCTTCACACCGGAAAGTCTAAATGACTCGCTAAGAAAAATAGATAGCGCCAACCGTCTGCTGGCTTTACGAGCATTAGGAAATTATTCAGCCTCAATAAATTATTTGCTTTGAATTTTCTGATCACATAGAAAGGCACTGTTCAGCTATCTATCAATAAAATACAAAAAAGTAGTGACTAGGAAACGTTTGTATGACAATTAGGTCTATTCATAACATCTGCTGTAATTTTTTGTGTTAGATACATTATTTTAATTGAGGAGAGCAGGTCATAGCAATATTCATTCACAAAACAGAAGAATTTCATAATTCAATTGCTGTTTTGGTCAAGTGCATAGTGCTTTTTTGTCAGTAACATCCATTTTACCAAAGATTCTACTGAACAGTTTATAATTTATAAAGAGCTTTCAATTCAGTAAATAGCCACAGGAAGGGATTATGTTTCTATATCAGATAAAGTTTTTTGTCCAAGAAAAAAACAACTAACATTTAGTTAGGTTGGCTCTTAAGACAAAAGTGAGATGTACATGGAGGCAAAATGTATTTAGAAAATGAATCATTTAAAAAAGTTATTACCATTAAGAAAAAGAACTTAATAATTGTCAGGGAAAATACATACATTTTATCTGTATTAAATAAAATCTTGCAAAAAGAAGTACTTTTTATTTGTATACTATTATTTTTACTGGCCATTAATTGAGTATTACAAGTTACTGGTTAAAAAATGTACACAAATAGTTGTTTTGTGTGAATACTACAATGAACGCATCCCATACTTATAATTAGACAACTGGGCACATGTACCATGATATTACACGTTGAGCGTTTCATGCCCAATGCACACAATTATCTACCTGAAATATTGTTTTTGAAAATCTGTTGTAAACTGTTGCTATGAATAGTTGCAGTCCACATCCACGACATCCCCACTGTAAAAAAAACCCATCTTCTTTATATGGATTTTATACAGAGAATATTGTAGAATAAAAATGTTTCCATATAGGTGGTGGTTTCAACAAGCAAAAACAGCTATTTCAAATGACAAATTAAAAGTTAGGGAGCTAGATGTAAAAATTATTTAATATAGTCCAGTAGGTAAAATAAATCACTGAGAGCAAATTAAAGGGGAGAAAATGTACAATACAATATCCCTTAAAGGTACATCAAAAGATCAGTTCTGAGCAGCCTACTCTTCTCAATCTTTAAATCTCACTTGTAAACAATTAATCACCAGTAAGTTCAACTGGATCTTCTGCACTGACTGTGACAGACCCCTCTGTCAGTACTTTAAGGGTTAACTTTGTTCAGTTTTGAGAAACTATTTTCTGAAGACAGGTTTCCTGGCATCAGCTATTGTTTACTGTAATTAAGTTTAGGTGATAAGCGTTCAGCTTGTTTAATCACCTCCAGAGATCAGACTGCCAGGTGCCAAGAAGGACTCCATTGTTTTCTTGTGTTTAATTGTTTATTTGGTTAAGTAATGTAATTCTATTGTATCCTGTAAAAGGACATCTTCCCTCTATCTAATGTACTATACTCTTCCAATCCCCCATCTGGTCTCCTAGGGAGTGTCAACCAGGTGGGAGACCTGCATAAATACTGGGCATATAGCCCTCAATAAAACACGTTCTGTTTTTCCCTCAAGATGGAGCTTAGTCTCGTGTTTGGGGGGAATTAACTGGGTTTGTGTGTTGCTGATCCCGTATTCAGGGCATCTTTTATCAGGTATTAACCCTTGATATCCGGGTTATACCATAACAGTGACAACATTTAAGTCTATCATTTTTCAGTCTGGCATTCTTCCATCTAGATTCAATAATACTTGTCTGTGAAACTTATATCTTCCTGAAAAACATTTGCTGCACCATTGCAACTAGAAGAATTCAAAAATATTTGTAACTGTCCCTCTATACAGCAAGCCGTTGTGAGATCGGTTCCATTATAATCAATGGAATTGCATCGATCTTGTAACAGCTAACTTATCAACACATAGAATGATAATGACATCATCAAACTGCCTTTGAAACATTACTAAACACATCGATAAAAATATATATAAATATATATATATATATTGAAAAAAGAGAGGGTGTTGTCAGCACTATCAGTATTGCCTATAAAAAAGGGGGGGTTTACAGTGGTCTGAATTATTAGTATTTCTCAGACCTCTGGTGCAAGGGGAAAGTAGCAATTAAATTATAAAATGTTAGAAAATTTAAGCTTATCCTGTCCAGCACTAACCAATCCCTGTCAATATAAAGGGATATGCATTATCAGAAGTGTTCACCCTATAGTGGCATAAGCAGTTAATTTCTTCTAAAAATCAATCTAAACTAGACCAAAAGGAGCATTAAAAGGAGCGTTTATTAGAAACAACATGAGAAAATTAACTTGATGACCTGCAGGATACTATTTAAATACCTCTCATAGTGCACTATGATTATATCTACCAGCTGGAAAAATCATAAAAATTAAATTCAAAATACTCTGAACAGGTTGCAACCTTAAACATCAAAAGCAAAAATTGAACTGTTAATAGTCACAGAATAATAAAAAGTCCCAGTTAGTAGTATAGCAGAAGAATCCTTGCTGGTCTTATCTGATTATAATAAATCGTGTGACAAGTGGGCCACAAATAGTAGAATAATCATTCAATGCTGTTAGACGACCTGCAGAAAGGGTTACTAGTCATAAAAGTAAGTTCCGCCGTATAGATAAATATAGACCAATCCTTGGCTTCAAGACACTGTGTGAAGTAACATATTCCGCCGTAGCGGTAAGCATTAACCAGTTCTGGTAATCAACAGTATCGAATATTGTGTTTCGCCTTAGCGGTAAGTATTAACCAGTTCTTGGCTTTATGGCAAATTTGTAGCAAACACTGTGTCTGAGCGCGTGGTCCGCAGTAGCGGTTATACTTGCGGTTTTAATTGAGAGTCCCACTGTCCTGGCGCTGCACCTCCTGTGTCCCTTCTGTCCACGCTGTAAGACAGGTAAATCCTGGGGTGCTCCTCTCAAGTACTTCGTAACCCTTTGTGTCTACGGTTGTGTTGGAACACATTGAGATCACACGATTTACTGCCTGTCTATCCAAATTGATGTGATTAGGTGGCCACAACACAACCGTAGACACAAAGGGTTATGAAGTACTTGAGAGGAGCACCCCAGGATTTACCTGTCTTACAGCGTGGACAGAAGGGACACAGAAGGTGCAGCACCGCGAAAGTGGGACTCTCAATTAAAACCACAAGTATAACCGATACGGCGGACCACACGCTCAGACACAGTGTTTGCAACAAATTTGCCATAAAGCCAAGAACTGGTTAATACTTACCGCTAAGGCGAAACACAATATTGGATACTGTTGATTACCAGAACTGGTTAATGCTTACCGCTACAGCGGAATATGTTACTTCACACAGTGTCTTGAAGCTAAGGATTGGTCTATATTTATCGCTACGGTGGAACCTACTTTTATGCCTAGTAACCCTTTCTGCAGGTCATCTAACAGCATTTAATGATTATTCTAATATTTGTGGCCCACTTGTCACACGATTTATTATAATCAGATAAGATAAGGACCAGCAAGGATTCTTCTGCTATACTACTAACTGGGACTTTTTATTATTCTGTGACTATTAACAGTTCAATTTTTGCTTTTGATGTTTATGGTTGCAGAGTATTTTGAATTTAATTTTTATGATTTTTCCAGCTGGTAGATATAATCATAGTGCACTATGAGAGGTATTTAAATAGTATCCTGCAGGTCATCAAGTTAATTTTCTCATGTTGTTTCTAATAAACGCTCCTTTTAATGCTCCTTTTGGTCTAGTTTAGATTGATTTTTAGAAGAAATTAACTGCTTATGCCACTATAGGGTGAACACTTCTGATAATGCATATCCCTTTATATTGACAGGGATTGGATAGTGCTGGACAGGATAAGCTTATATTTTCTAACATTTTATAATTTAATTGCTACTTTCCCCTTGCACCAGGGGTCTGAGAAGTACTAATAATTCAGACCACTGTAAACCCCGCTTTTTTATAGGCAATACTGATAGTGCTGACAACACCCTCTCTTTTATATATATATATATATGCAGGGGAATACGGCACACACTTTATCAACACAGTCACCTGGTGCTCTGCAACAACAATACATACAGTACAGAGATGAGCTGAATCCAACGGACGGTATGGTGTTCATATATCTGGTCTGAACACCATTGAAAAAGGCTCCTGTTAGAGCCAAAAAGTCTGTTTTTTTTTCTACATCATTAAAACGGATTGTTTTCAAAAGCCTGCTATGCCTGCTGTGTTTTTGGATCCTCTTGTAATACGGAGACCGTCCATTGGATTCAGCTCATCTCTGTACTATATATATATATATATATATATTAATCAGTCCATTATAACATATATGTACACAAATGAGAACAGGGAAATAAAAGAAAAATGAGACTATGGGGCCGATTTATCTATGTCTGTCCAACATGATACGCTGTAGCGTATCACGTCTGGCAGACTTCACTGAATGCTGACATCATACGCTGTCGGCAATCAACATTGCCCAAGCAGTTCACCAGAACTGCTTGTGAAATGCCACCCCCTGCAAATTCAGGGGGTGTCAATCAGCCCGATCATATACGATCGGATAGATTGTAGACCGCAGCCTTAGAGGCAGTGGATCAGTTGTGGAACAGCAGTCTTAAGACCTCTGCTTCATAACTGCTGTTTCCGGCGAGTCCGGAGCTTGATAATTTGGCCCCTATGTATTAAGCAGTAAATGCTGCCCTGGAGCCCTTGCGGAGCAGGGTCGCTCATGCTGATTCTTACCATCTCTAAGTTGCAGATTGAAATCACCTCAAACACTTTTATTCAAAATGATTGACAGGCCCTTCTCTTGCATGATTGGTCGTGCAAGAGAAAGGGCGGCATTTTGCACTCATGTTGAGAACCTTGTCTGCAACCGGCTACACACATGGAGCCCTATCTCATCAGCTTTGAAATAGAAAGACTGAATTGTGAGATGAGATAGTTCACAGGGACAACAGCATTTATATGAATCCCGCATACATGAGTGTTACAAGCAGATCATATCATGTATTGAGGCACTTGACATATCTATATATGTTAATAACAGTAATAAACTGTAACTGATAGGTGAAGCAAGCTGCTATATATTTGGAACATTATCTTGTAATAACAACGCCCTTAGCAGCCTAACGAGCACCTATGAGTCTTGGTAATCCACTATCTATCTTAAATCTCTTACTGAAAGACTTCTGAATCCCTCAAAATCACCTATAGTGGAAAGTTTAATAACTGCTGAAACTTATAGAGCCCCATGTACAAAGCAGGGGGTAGACAAACCTGTCCACCCGCTGCTTGTGCAATGACGGCCTCTTCTCTGGTACAAGAAAATGTCTTTTCAATCACCCAAAATGAATGTGTTCAGATGTTTTATGTCTGCCGCCTCATAGGTGGAGAAGAGGGTAAGAAGAAGTAGTCACATGACCTCTCCTTTGTACATTGAGGAAAGCAGTTTGAATGTGCAAGCAGCATTTGCTGGTTAGTACATTGAGCCCATAGCATCCAACACTTCCTGCTTCACTCACATTCACCAAATTCTGCTGTTTACACATATAGACACTGACAAAACTCATTCCTCACTTAGGACCGATGATCTAAAGGTCTCTGAGCTGGCGAGATTATTAAAGAATGTTCGCCAGTACTTCTATTTCCCTAGTGGAATGATCTAAAGCTCATTTTTACCATGAGGGCGGATACTGCATTTTTGTATGGACAGGTTATGCATACATTACAAAAGTGCACAACAAAAATCGTAACGAAATTCTTCACCAAAAATAGTATTTTATCAAAAACGTTAAATTTGTATGTAAATTACTCAAGAACAAATCGTATTAAAAATGCACAGGGTAAGTCGTAATTTAAACACACTGGATGCGCAAAACACAAAGAAATCCATACTTATCATAGTATAATTGTTGTTTTTTTCGTATAATGGGCTAAATATGGGCGTATATGAAATGGTCTCTCTAATCCCAGTGTTATTCTCTCAAACTAAAAGGTGGCAAGCTTTTCTCAAAACACTCCAAATACTTAATACCCTAATAAAAAAAACACATACATACGAAAATATAGGCAAATGTCAGATACTATATGCAGAAAGCATTGTAATGTGATTTATATTGGTTGCAGGATTTACTTTTTAAAGTGCACCCCCTGCTCACTGCTAACCATAGAGCTAAGTGTCCCTTTCCAGTGAGCATTATTACTTTTAATTAGAGACATCTCGCCACTCACAGGGACTGCCCCTTTTTTTTACGATAATTCCACCATGGCAGCCCCTGATAATTGGGCCCTTAGGGGACAACAAAAAATATGAATCTACTACATTCTTGAATACTGCAACTGCAAGCTCCTTAAAACCTAGTTAATCTATTTTATTTGTAGACTGATTATTTTCCCACCTTTGCCAGAATAAAGGAAAAGTAAATGATCATTTATGCAGAACATTATTTTGTTATTTGTTCAGATGACACATTTGAAAAATGTCTTTACATGTAATATCTCACCTAATTCTTTATTAAAATTGTTATATACATGTGTGACATGCCCATTACGAGCTAGATTATAAGGGGGGTGCAAATGTTTTTGAGCAAGCAATCGGCTAGATTACGAGTTTTTGTTGGTAATAATGTGCAGTGCTAACGCACAGTTGTTCCTTACCGCTCACCTACAGTAACGCTGGTATTACGGGTCTTTGGAAACCCGGAGTTAGCCGCAAAAAAGTGAGTGTAGAGCAGAATTTAGCTCCACATCTCACCTCAATACCAGCACTGCTTACGGTAGCGGTAAGCTTTCCCCTATGGGGGAAAAGATTTCCCCATAGGAATCAATGGGGCAGAGCCGGCTGAAAATATACCTAACACCTGCAAAAAAGCCGCGTTCAGCTCCTAACGCAGTCCCATTGATTCCTATGGGGAAACACATTTATATCTACACCTAACACCCTAACATGAACCCTGAGTCTAAACACCCCTAATCTTACACTTATTAACCCCTAATCCGCCGCCCCCAACATCGCCAACACCTGCATTATATTATTAACCCCTAATCTTCTGCTCCGGACACCGCCGCCACCTACATTATACTTATGAACCCCTAATCTGATGCCCCCAACATCGCCGAACCCTACATTATATTTATTAACCCCTAATCTGCCACCCCTAATGTCGCCGACACCTACCTACAATTATTAACCCCTAATCTGCTGCCCCAACGTCGCCGCCACTATAATAAAGTTATTAACCTCTAAATCTATGTCTAACCCACACCCTAACACCCCCTAACTTAAATATAATTTAAATACATCTAAATAAATATACCTATCATTAAATAAATTATTCCTTTTTTAAAGTAAATACTTACCTATAAAATAAACCCTAAGCTAGCTACAATATAACTAATAGTTACATTGTATCTAGCTTAGGTTTATTTTTATTTTACAGGCAACTTTGTATTTATTTTAACTAGGTACAATAGTTATTACATAGTTAACTATTTAATAACTTCCTAGTTAAAAAAAAAACAAATATACCTGTAAAATAAAACCTAACCTAAGCTACAATTACACCTAACACTACACTATAATTAAATAAATTACCTAAATTAACTACAATTAATTACAATTAAATTAAATAAACTAAATTACGAAAAAAACAAACACTAAATTACAGAAAATAATAAAATAATTACAATTTGTTTAAAATAATTACACCATATCTAATCCCCCTAATAAAATAAAAAAGCCCCCCAAAATAAAAAAAATCCCTACCCTACACTAAATTACAAATAGCCCTTAAAAGGACTTTTTGCGGGGCATTGCCCCAAAGTAATCAACTCTTTTACCTGTAAAAAATACAATACCCCCCAACATTAAAACCCACCACCCACACACCCAACCCTACTCTAAAACCCAGCCAATCCCCCTTAATAAAACCTAACACTACCCCCTTGAAGATCACCCTACCTTGAGACGTCTTCACCCAACCGGCAGAAGTGGTCCTCCAGACGGTTCAAAGTCTTCATCCTATCCGGGCAGAAGAGGTCCTCCAGACGGCCAGAAGTCTTCATCCAGGCGGCATCTTCTATCTTCATCCATTCTATCTTTGACAGCTGATAGAATTCTATCAGCCAATCGGAATTGAAGGGACGCCATCTTGGACGAAGTCATTTAAAGGACCCGTCATTATTCCAGTCGCCGTCAAATGATGAGGATGCTCCGCGTCGGATGTCTTGAAGATGGACCTGCTCCGCGCCGGATGGATGAAGATAGAAGATGCTGCCTGGATGAAGACTACTGGCCATCTGGAGGACCTATTCTGCCCAGATAAGATGAAAACTTCGGACCGTCTGGAGGACCACTTCTGTCCGGTTAGGTGAAGATGTCTCAAGGTAGGGTGATCTTCAAGGGGGTAGTGTTAGGTTTTATTAAAGGGGGATTAGGTGGGTTTTAAAGTAGGGCTGGGTGTGTGGGTGGTGGGTTTTAATGTTGGGGGGGTATTGTATGATTTTTTTTACAGGTAAAAGAGCTGATTACTTTGGGGCAATGCCCCGGAAAAAGCCCTTTTAAGGGCTATTTGTAATTTAGTGTAGGGTAGGGATTTTTTTTATTTTGGGGGACTTTTTTATTTTATTAAGGGGATTATATAAGGTGTAATTAGTTTAAACAAATTGTAATTATTTTATTACCGCTAGATTTAGAGTTCTGCGGCCAAAGGGGTGCGTTAGCTACGGGTGCTTTTTTCTCCCGCACCTTTTAAATACCGCTGGTATTTAGAGTTCACAGAAGGGCTGCGTTAGGCTCCAAAAAGGGAGCGTACAGGCGTATTTACCGCCACTGCAACTCTAAATACCAGTGGTGCTTACGGACACGGCTAGCTTCAAAAACGTGCTCGTGCACGATTACCCCATAGGAAACAATGGGGCAGTTTGAGCTGAAAAAAAAAAACCTAACACCTGCAAAAAAGCAGCGTTCAGCTCCTAACGCAGCCCCATTGTTTCCTATGGGGAAACACTTCCTATGTCTGCACCTAACACCCTAACATGTACCCTGAGTCTAAACACCCCTAGCCTTACACTTATTAACCCCTAATCTGCCGCCCCCGCTATCGCTGACCCCTGCATATTATTATTAACCCCTAATCTGCCGCTCCGTACACCGCCGCAACCTACGTTATCCCTATGTACCCCTAATCTACTGCCCCTAACACCGCCGACCCCTATATTATATTTATTAGCCCCTAATCTGCCAACCGGACCTCACCGCTACTCTATTAAATTTATCAACCCCTAAAGCTAAGTCTAACCCTAACACTAACACCCCCCTAAGTTAAATATAATTTTTATCTAACAAAATAAATCTTATTAAATAAATTATTCCTATTTAAAGCTAAACACTTACCTGTAAAATAAACCCTAATATAGCTACAATATAAATAATAATTATATTGTAGCTATTTTAGGATTAATATTTATTTTACAGGCAACTTTGTATTTATTTTAACCAGGTACAATAGCTATTAAATAGTTAATTTAATAGCTACCTAGTTAAAATAATTACAAAATTACCTGTAAAATAAATCCTAATCTAAGTTACAATTAAACCTAACACTACACTATCAATAAATTAATAAAATAAACTACCTACAATTACCTACAATTAAACCTAATACTATACTATCAATAAATTAATTACATAAAATACCTACAAATAAATACAATTAAATAAACTAACTAAAGTACAAAAAAATAAAAAAGAACTAAGTTACAAAAAATAAAAAAATAAGTTGCAAACATTAGAAAAAGATTACAACAATTTTAAGCTAATTACACCTACTCTAAGCCCCCTAATAAAATAACAAAGCCCCCCAAAATAAAAAAAATGCCCTACTCTAATCTAAATTAAATCAGCCAATCAGAATTTTCCTACCTTAATTCCGATTGGCTGATAGAATCCTATCAGCCAATCGGAATTCGAGGGATGCTATCTTGGATGACGTCATTTAAAGGAACCGTCATTCGGCGAGTAGGCGTCGGTAGAAGAGGATGGATCCGTGTCGACTGGAAGAAGATGGCACCGCTCCGCTCCGGATGGATGAAGATTGAAGATGTTGCTTGGATGAAGATGTCTATCGGTCCGGATGTCCTCTTCTGCCCGGATAGGATGAAGACTTCTGCCGCTCCGGATGTCTTCTTTTGGTCTATCGGTTCCCGGTCGGTTGAAGACGACTCAAGGTAGGGAGATCTTCAGGGGCTTAGTGTTAGGTTTATTTAAGGGGGTTTGGGTTAGATTAGGGGTATGTGGGTGGTGGGTTGTAATGTTGGGGGGGTATTGTATGTTTTTTTTACATTCAAAAGAGCTGAATTCTTTGGGGCATGCCCCGCAAAAAACGCCCTTTTAAGGTCTGGTAAGGTAAAAGAGCTTTTCTATTTTTATTTTAGATTAGGGTAGGGCATTTTTTTATTTTGGGGGGCTTTGTTATTTTATTAGGGGGCTTAGAGTAGGTGTAATTAGCTTAAAATTGTTGTAATTTTTTTCTAATGTTTGTAACTTATTTTTTTATTTTTTGTAACTTAGTTCTTTTTTTTATTTTTTGTACTTTAGTTAGTTTATTTAATTGTATTTATTTGTATGTATTTTATGTAATTAATTTATTGATAGTGTAGTGTTAGGTTTAATTGTACTTAATTGTAGGTAGTTTATTTAATTTATTTATTGATAGTGTAGTGTTAGGTTTAATTGTAACTTAGGTTAGGATTTATTTTACAGGTAATTTTGTAATTATTTTAACTAGGTAGCTATTAAATAGTTATTAACTATTTAATAGCTATTGTACCTGGTTAAAATAAATACAAAGTTGCCTGTAAAATAAATATTAATCCTAAAATAGCTACAATATAATTATTATTTATATTGTAGCTATATTAGGGTTTATTTTACAGGTAAGTATTTAGCTTTAAATAGGAATAATTTATTTAATAAGATTTATTTAGTTAGATAAAAATTATATTTAACTTAGGGGGGTGTTAGTGTTAGGGTTAGACTTAGCTTTAGGGGTTAATAAATTTAATAGAGTAGCGGTGAGGTCCGGTCGGCAGATTAGGGGTTAATACTTGAAGTTAGGTGTCGGTGATGTTAGGGAGGGCAGATTAGGGGTTAATAATATTTATTATAGGGTTATTGAGGCGGGAGAGAGGCGGATTTGGGGTTAAAAACTTTATTATAGTAGCGATGAGGTCCGGTCGGCAGATTAGGGGTTAATAAGTGTAGGTAGGTGGCGGCGACATTGGGGGCAGCAGATTAGGGGTTAATAAATATAATATAGGGGTTGGCGGTGTTAGGGGCAGCAGATTAGGGGTACATAGGGATAACGTAGGTGGCGGCGGTGTGCGGTCAGCAGATTAGGGGTTAAAAAATTTTATTATAGTGGCGGCGATGTGGGGGGACCTCGGTTTAGGGGTACATAGGTAGTTTATGGGTGTTAGTGTACTTTAGAGCACAGTAGTTAAGAGCTTTATAAACCAGCGTTAGCCCATAAAGCTCTTAACTCCTGGCTTTTCTCTGCGGCTGGAGTCTTGTCGTTAGATTCTAACGCTCACTTCAGCCAAGACTCTAAATACCAGCATTAGAAAGATCCCATTGAAAAGATAGGATATGCAAATGGCGTAGGGGGATCTGCGGTATGGAAAAGTTGCGGCTGCAAAGTGACCCTTACCTACAAGACTCTAAATACCAGCGGTAGCCAAAAACAAGCGTTGACGGCTAACGACAAACTCTAAATCTAGGCGTTATTTTCTATATTTTAGTGTTATTTTGATTATTTAATTTAATTGTAATTAATTGTAGTTAATTTAGATAATTTATTTAATTATAGTGTAGTGTTAGGTGTAATTGTAGCTTAGGTTAGGTTTTATTTTACAGGTATATTTATATTTATTTTAACTAGGAAGTTATGAAATAGTTAATAACTATTTAATAACTATTGTACCTAGTTAAAATAAATACAAAGTTGCCTGTAAAATAAAAATAAACCCTAAGCTAGATACAATGTAACTATTAGTTATATTGTAGCTAGCTTAGGGTTTATTTTATAGTTAGGTATTTAGTTTAAAAAAGGAATAATTTATTTAATGATAGGAATATTTATTTAGATGTATTTAAATTATATTTAAGTTAGGGGGTTAGGGTTAGGGTTAATAACTTTAGTATTGTGGCGGCGACGTTGGGGGCGGCAGATTAGGGGTTAATAATTGTAGGTAGGTGTCGGCGATGTTAGGTACGGCAGATTAGGGGCTAATAAAATTTAACTAGTGTTTGCGAGGCGGAAGTGCGGCGGTTTAGGGGTTAATATATTTATTAAAGTGGCGGCGATGTCCGGTCGGCAGATTAGGGGTTAACATTTTTATTTAAGTGTTTGCGATGTGGGAGGGAGCTCAATTTAGGGGTTAATAGGTAGTTTATGGGTGTTAATGTACTTTTTAGCATTTTAGTTAAGAGTTTTAAGTTACGGCGTTAGCCCATAAAACTCTTAACTACTGACTTTTAAATGCGGTAGGAGTCTTGACAGGAGAGGGTCTATTGCTCACTTTTTCCAAGACTCATAATACCAGTGTTAGGCAAATCCCATTGAAAAGATAGGATACGCAATTTACGTAAGTGGATTTGCGGTATGCTCGAGTCGCGGAAAAAAAGTGAGCGGTACACCTGTACCTGCCAGACTCGTAATACCAGTGGGCATTAAAAAGCAGCATTGGGACCTCTCAAAGCTGCTTTTTAAGGCTAGCGCAAGACTCGTAATCTAGGCGAATATGTTTTTGCAAGCTTTTTCAATTGAGCTGATATTATAAGTTGAGCAAAATCACAAATGTGCTAGTGCTCATATTCTTACTACAATCTCAGAGTGGTGGTTAACTGTTTTCTGAAATTAAAAGTTGCACAAAGCACTTCAAAAATACATTACAAAGTACAGTTACACTCATGCTAACACTGTCTAATAAAAATTATTTAAAAAAAAAATATTGCACAAAAAAGTTATAAGGGCTCAAAGATATGAGATTTTGGGGGTTAGAAAAAAAAAGCTGTTAAAGGGCTTTAACATTGAGATACATACACATACATGTCTAAAGATGTATTTGTATGGATATATATATATATATATATATATATATATGTATTTACAGACATACACATATGTACACATATATACAAATATATATATTATATACCTATATATAATCATCAATATATACTGTATATAGGTAATACCAGCGTAACCCGACTAGTACAAAAATCTTAATTATAGCTGAGTTTTCGCTATAGTGAAAATGTAAAACACCGCTCCACTTGTAATCTGTCTGTTAGTGTTTTATGTTCCTTTAATGGGATATGGAACACTTTGAGATTGTAAAATAAAGGGCTAGATTATGAGTTGAGAGCTATCTTAGCGTGAGTTTGTGAAGGGGCAATTTTGCTAGTTTATGGATGCACGTTAAATAATTAGCCATAACAAGTGGCTGGTTAATGCTCTTGCAAACTCGTTTCACTTTGCGCTTAGTGCAATTAACCAGTGGCCAGACCTCTGGTTAAAAATAAAAAAATGTCTCAACCGCCCCCAAAAAGTAAAGTGTACAGTACATTAACTTTGAAAATAAAGATGAGCATTATTATTTTATTTAAAAAAAACTGCACAGAGAAATTATAAGGGCTTAAAGTGAGGAGATTTGTGGTGCCTTTACATGGAGGTCAATAGGGGACTGTGTTTTAACTATAAATATATATGTATATGCTTATATACATATATATGTATGTGTTTTTATGTGTATATTCACATATAAAACTTGCCAGGGTGAACAAAAAGAGCAATCCAGAAAGAATATATACTGTATATAAAACATAGCATTTATTTGATAAATATACCATTTAAAATCTAGGTCAAGTAACTATACAATTGAGATGCATGAACACCTCGGGGTTGGCAGGCTTATGTGTTTCGGCATTACGCCGTAATCATAGCATAGTTTGCCAGTCCCAGGTGCATAATTTATACACAAATCCGATGAATGTAATTGGTTAAAATATGAACATGCCCACAAGATGTAACCATTTCATGCCTGAGACAGGATACAAGGTGGATAGTTGGTAAAAATCATGATATACAAAACAATGTATATATGTATTATTAAATTGTATTATGATTTGAAACCAAAAGATGAATGAATAAAGCTATATGTGGATGAACAAATGAATGAATGAAAAACAGTAGCAACAACAAATCAAATGATGATAATATGTGGATATAGATACTTTGGATGTATATATATATATATATATATATATATATATATATATATATATGTATATATATATCAATATACTAAATAGTGATACACACTTACAATTACCCATTTGTGTTACAACTGACCATAAAGGTATGTGAACATACATAAAGTATATATATAAGCCCCTTCATAGGTAAACGTCAAAAGACATTCACATTTACAATATCATATGATGTGAATTATGACACACAAATAGACACATACACAAGAGTGTGTATGCATGTGTATATATATATATATAAACACACATGGATTAGCCGTAAAGGGTGGGTAAAGAACACACCCATATATGAGTTGTAAAAACTACAACAACAGCTTATGTATGTACACATAAGCACAGACAGGATCAGCTTTCCAAATGGTGTTGCCTACATAAGAATACTAATAGAATTAATTATGATATGATATTAAGTGAAAGGTACCTATTATCCAAAATGGATGATATGATGAGTTATCCCCCCCCCATGATGCCAAATATATCCATATATGTCTTAACCATAATGTGAGAACATAATAATAAACTCAATGCCAAATCATAATGGCCAGTTGACATATAATGGACATACATATCAAATAAACTAGGTTCATTGACCTTCTACTTCTTTGTATGAACATGCTCAAGTACTAGATGAAAGGAGAGAGAGATATAAGATGCTGCAGACCCAACAAACCAGTAGACCAAGGCACTCTATTCCCAATAATTAATGAGATTGAATTCAGAGTTTAAAACCGTGGGGGGCCCTGGTCTCTAGCTTAAAGATCCACAGCATCTCCCTCTTCTGGAGCATGATCTCTCTGTCGCCTCCTCTCCGGGGTTGTGGGATCATATCAATTAGTTGCCATAAAAAACAAGATAAATCTTGTTTATGTGTCTTGGCAAAATGATTCACTAGGGGGGTGGTAGCTTTATCCACACGAATGGTAGAGAGATGTTCCCTCACCCTAGATCTGATATCTCTAGTGGTGAGTCCAACATATTGTTTCCCACACCGTGTGCATGTGATACAATATGTCACATATACC
The DNA here is from genome assembly GCF_027579735.1 of Bombina bombina. Taxonomy (NCBI): domain Eukaryota; kingdom Metazoa; phylum Chordata; class Amphibia; order Anura; family Bombinatoridae; genus Bombina; species Bombina bombina. Next base: position 97,421,329 of record NC_069502.1, on the reverse strand, counting down.
GATGTACAGTTTAAACAATAATTCACCTCATAAGTTTTTCCTGTCACTGTTGATCCAAAGTGATCAGAAATGATCAGATAGTCACAAGCCCCACATCTGGAGCTGCCACACCTGAAGGATCTCTTACTCGTAAGCCAAGCACTACCCTGGGTTATCGGTATTCTCAACACAGTTGGGGACAATATATTACCCAGGGTGCGATTCCTCGATTCGAACATCTTAGACCTTCCTGTACACAATTGTTAGTCTATCATCCACAATTAGCATGTTAAAGTGATGCTTTACAATATTACACATTTCTACAAATTGAGAACTATAGTCAGTGACAAATGTTGCTCCTACATTAGTAGTCATCTTCTTTGATTTCTCCTTCAGGAGTTCTACTCTGTTAAGTCTAGTAACCTCGCAATATGCTTTCTTAATAATTTTGCGATGATAGCCTCTTTGGATCAAACGTCCATGGACATCCTCCATCTGTACTTTACAGTCAACCTCTTCCAAGCAATTCCTTTTAACTCTAATAAACTGTCCTTTCGCAATTGCGTATGGTACATGTTTTGGATGACAGCTTTAGGCATGAGGTAAGGAATTGCCCGAGATAGGTTTTCTGTAAAGACAGGTGGTTACTTTTCCCCCTCCTGTACCTGTTAGTGATATATCAAGGAAATTGATATGATTCAAATGGGTTTCAAAAGTAAATTGAATTCCCACATCATTGACATTGATACTTTGTACAAACATCCTCAAATCCCTTTCGTTGCCTTTCCAGACCAGAATCAGATCGTCAATAAATCGACTATAAAATGTTATATTAGATCATAGCAGCACTGCATGTGTTTAGTTCCCTAAGTGTGCTAGTTCATAAGTGTAAAGAGAGTTATAACAACTGAGTTATTATATATATATTATATGGATATTAACAATATAGAACAGCGACTGGTATATAATTGGAACATAATTGGAACTTTTAATCCTGCTTACACTGCTGTCTCTCCTCTCTCATCAGGTATGTGCTTAACAAGGACTCCATTTTAAATCTGCAACACATATTAGAACTGCATATTTCCCCCACAAAACTTTATCTCTCTCTGGTATGTCTGTATTACCTTTAAAAAAAAAAGCTTTCTTTTCTGTGTTTTCCATTTTGATAAGAAAGCTGCCATTTGCAATGTTTGGTTAGGCCTTGTTTGATCCTGCTCTAATTTATGACCTATGCTAATTAGGATCATGTGACTGTTATTACCTTTAAATTGAATATCCCCAGCTTGTTACATCAAGCTTAGCTTGTTAGATTAGTGCAGCACTGCATGTGTGTAGTTCCCTAAGTGTGCTAGTTCATAAGTGTAGAGAGAGTTATAACAATGGAGTTAGACAAAGGAGTGGACAACAGAAATAAGTACTTTCAAATTCCAACAATTAAATGCAAACATGCTACACTTTCTAATGTCTGCTGTAACCTTTTCCTCCCTTCTCTTTAAAGTCACAGCTCTTCCATTCACAAACAGCACTCAGAACATTCATATTTCTCCTTCTCTTCTACCTTCCCCCCCCCAACAAACCCCCATGAACTTTATTCCTATCTCACATCCCTCAGCCAGCCATGCTTTACTGATCCTAAACTTAAACACTCACATAAGACACATTCTCATCTCCTTTCACTCAACATCTTTCTTCTTCTTGCAGCTGGGGATGTCTCGCCTAACCCAGGTCTACCCTCTGCTTCCCTCAGATCACTACCCCAAATGACACCTCATACACCTTGCACACGTAACCCTCTAAACCTCATTAACTGCACCTCTATTACTACACCCCAATTCTCATGTGCCCTTCTGAATGCACGCTCGGTATGCAATAAGCTTACATCTATTCACAACCTATTTATTTCACGTTCACTTAACCTGTTAGCCCTCACTGAAACTTGGATCTCCTCCTCTAACATAACTGCTGTAGCCTCTCTGTCCTATGGTGGCCTGCACTTCAGACACACTCCCAGGCCTGGAGACAAGCAAGGAGGAGGAGTAGGAATTCTCCTGTCTCCACACAGTACCTTTCACTGCATTCCTTCACCCCCCACTCTTTCCTTCTCATCTTTTGAAGTTCACGCTATCCGCCTCTTCTCCCCCATAGCTCTTCGTGTTGCAGTTATCTATCGGCCCCCTGGCCCAGCATCACAATTTCTGGACCACTTTGAAGCCTGGCTTCCACATTTTCTCTCTTCTAATGTCCCTTCTCTCATATTAGGAGACTTCAACATACCCCTTGATAAGCCTAACACGCCTGCTGCCTCTAAACTTCTATCCCTTACCACCTCTTTAGGCCTGTCCCAGTGGATAACATCTCCAACACACTGTGATGGCAACTCCATAGACCTGGTCTTCACAAATCTCTGTGCTGTTTCCAACTCCCTTATCTTCCCCTTTCCTCTCTCTGACCACAATCTATTAACTTTCTCTCTCACTCTACCTGCTACATCTTTGCAAGCCCCCAAAAAACTGCTACCTCACAGGAATTTAAATGACTTGGATCTCACAGACTTTTCCACTCAACTGAGTCCTCTGCTCTCTGACATTTCATCCCTCTCTTGTCCAAACCTCGTGACTCTACAGTATAATTCGGCAGTAAAATCAACACTTGACAAAACTGCACCCTCCACTCTTCGACGTACATCAATCACTCGACGGCAACCGTGGCACACTAAACAGACCAGATATCTTCAGCTATGCTCACGGGCCGCTGAACGGCAGTGGAGGAAATCAGACACCTTTGCTGATTTCCAACATTATAAATTCACCCTTAAGTCCTACAACTCTGCGCTAAGCCTGGCAAAACAAGTCTATTTCTCCTCCCTCGTGTCATCTCACGCATCCAACCCCAGAAAACTGTTCTCAACCTTTAACTCCCTTCTACGTCCGCCTGCCCCCCGCCCACTACCAACCTCACTGCTCAAATTATTGCTGATCACTTCAAAAATAAAATTGACACCATTAGAAAAGAGATCTGCACCTCGCACCCCGCAAACCCAGCGATCCTACCCACCCCTTCTATTAACAAAAATCTATGCTATTTCCCTCCTGTAACAAAGGAAGAAGTGTCTGCACTCCTATCCTTAGCTCATCTCACAACCTGCCCACTTGACCCTATTCCTTCACGACTTATTCCCTCTCTCTCTGCTTCACTAACCCCTACCCTAACTCATCTCTTTAACCAATCCCTCACTGCTGGCACATTTCCTGACACATTCAAGCATGCGTCAATCATACCAATCCTAAAAAAGCCCTCGCTTGACCCCTCCACGCCTTCTAACTATCGACCGGTCTCCTTACTTCCCTTTGCTTCAAAATTATTGGAACGACTAGTCTATAATTGGCTAACTCAATTTCTCACAACTAACTCCTTACTTGATCCACTACAATCTGGTTTCTGCCCTAAACACTCAAAAGAAACCGCTCTTGCTAAAGTAACAAATGACCTGTTATCAGCCAAAGCAAAAGGCCATTACTCCTTACTAATTCTTCTTGACCCGTCCGCAGCTTTTGACACAGTTGACCATCCTCTCCTCCTAAAAATACTACATTCATTTGGCATCCGAGACACAGCCCTCTCCTGGTTTGTATCATATCTTTCAAAGCGCTCATTTTCAGTTTCCTTTAACAACATATCTTGTGATCCTATGCCTCTCTCAGTTGGAGTACCGCAAGGCTCTGTCTTGGGTCCCTTGCTTTTCTCTCATTATACATCCTGCCTTGGAAAACTTATAGCCTCCTTTGGATTCCAGTACCACCTATATGCTGATGATACCCAAATCTATCTTTCCTCTCCTGATATCTCTCCCTCTTTACTCAACCAGATTTCTGACTGCCTCTCTGGAATTTTCTCTTGGATGTCTTCACACTACCTCCAACTCAATCTGTCCAAAACTGAGCTGCTTCTTATTCCCCCATCTTCGAGACATCCGACACCTGACATTTCTCTGATGGTTGGAGACTCTATTCTCAACACCTCCCCCCAGGTCCGCTGCCTTGGGGTCACACTAGACTCAGAACTCACATTCAACCCACATATACAAACCCTTAACAAATCCTGCCGTTCACACCTACGCAACATTTCCAGAATTCGTCCCTTCCTTACTTAAAAAACTACAAAAATACTTATTCATTCCCTCATCCTGTCACGCATTGATTATTGCAATCTACTCTTCCAAAACACCGCCTCTCCTCCCTCCAATCTATTATGAATGCTTCTGCTAGACTCATCCACCTAGGTTGACGATCTACATCAGCTGCTCCGCTCTGCCAGTCTCTACACTGGCTCCCCATACACTCCAGAATACAATTTAAAGTATTAGCCCTAACCTACAAAGCACTCAACAGTCTAACTCCCAACTATATTTCCTCTCTCATTGTGAAATACTCCCCATCCCGTCCTCTTCGATCAAACTCTGACCTATGTCTCTACACTCCTGTAATCTCTACATCCCCCTCCCGCCTCCAAGACTTCACACGTGCTGCTCCTCTCCTCTGGAACTCTCTACCCCACTCCATCAGACTGTCTACAACCTTGTATAGCTTCAGAAGATCCTTGAAAACCCACATATTCAGAGAGGCTTACCATCTTTCCTCCATCCTGCATCCGAACGAAGCTAATACATGTACATGAACTGCCTGACTCACTGCTGCAAATACAACCGATGTAACAAGCTACCCCAACCTTATGTTTCTGCACCCTAAACCTATAGACTGTGAGCTCTCCGGAGCAGGGCCCTCTTCCTCCTGTGCTAGATTTGTTTAGTCTTGTTATGTTTTGTATTGTATCACATATCTTTGTCATTGTATACCCCTATCATTGTACCCAGCGCTACGGAATTTGGTGGCGCTATACAAATAAATGATAATAATAATAATATTATTCCTTGTTATTATCTCCAAAGATGTGGGACAGCTCCCACCAACCCATGAAAAGGTTGGCATAGGAGGGGGCAAATATCTCTGGAGATAAAAAGTACTCTCGAATTAAAAAAAAATGTGTGTAAGAAGAAACATTAACACACGTAAGATATAATTTTGAAATTCAGCCGAGAAATCCGACCACTCCCTGAGAAGGAAGGCAACAGCTTCCATACATTTTTCATGGGAGATGGAGGAATACAGGGCAGTAACAATGGTAACCCATCTATGAGTATCCTCCCTCCATTTTAGATCCTCCATCAGATTTACTAAATGCTTAGTATCCCTAAGATATCTGGGTAATGCCTCTACAAACGGATGTAATATCATATCTACCCATTGGGACAGATGCTCAAACAGGGATCCAATGCCACTAACAATTTTTGACATTGATAAGAGATTTATGCATCTTCGGGAGGTTGTCGAAAATGGGCGTCACTGGATGTTCCACATAAATATATGTTGCAGTGTCCTGATCAATAAACCCATTTTCCACACCATCATCCCGAAGATGTTTAAGTTCTCTTTGAAAACAACAAGTGGGATTTGTGGATAGTATACTGTAAGAGTTACTATCTTCTAACTGATGAAGTGCTTCAATGATGTATTGAACCTTGTCCAGGACTACAACGGAGCCCCCTTTATCCGCATTTCATATGGCAATGTCTGGATTACTGGCTAATTGTTTAAGGACCTCCTGTTCACTCCTAATAAGATTGTTCGGGGGCTTGTTTGCCGACTCTGCTAGAGACTTAAGGTCTCTTTCAACTCTTTCATAAAACCTCTACACAATATTACCCCTACTGTGTATAGGATAGAATCTAGATAGGGACTTCATTCCCTTCACACATTTTATCTGGGTATCCAAGTTGGATCCTTCACCTTCCTTTTGAAGATCACTGAGTGTTATCAAATCACAAGATTCAGAAAAGGATAAGCTTGTATTAAGGTCAGTAGTGACCCATTTAATAGGAGCAGAAATCGCCTGTTCAGCTGTCTCACTTCCTTTGGAGATAATAACATCTACAGGAATAATATAACATTTTATCGTTGATTTATTGACGATCTGCTTCTGGTCTGGAAAGGCAATGAAAGGGATTTGAGGATGTTTGTACAAAGTATCAATGTCAATGATGTGGGAATTCAATTTACTTTTGAAACCCATTTGAATCATATCAATTTCCTTGATATATCACTAACAGGTACAGGAGGGGGAAAAGTAACCACCTGTCTTTACAGAAAACCTATCTCGGGCAATTCCTTACTTCATGCCTCAAGCTGTCATCCAAAACATGTACCATACACAATTGCGAAAGGACAGTTTATTAGAGTTAAAAGGAATTGCTCAGAAGAGGTTGACTGTAAAGTACAGATGGAGGATGTTCGTGGACGTTTGGTCCAAAGAGGCCATCCTCGCATAATTATTAAGAAAGCATATTGCGAGGTTACTAGACTTAACAGAGTAGAACTCCTGAAGGAGAAATCAAAGAAGACGACTACTATTGTAGGAGCAACATTTGTCACTCAATATAGTTCTCAATTTGTAGAAGTGTGTAATGTAGTAAAGCATCACTTTAACATGCTAATTGCGGATGATAGACTAACAAATTGTGTACAGGAAGGTCTAAGATGTTCGTATCGAAGGAATCGCACCCTGGGTAATATACTGTCCCCAACTGTATTGAGAAAACCGATAACCCAGGTTAGTGCTTGGCTTACAAGTAAGGGATCCTTCTGGTGTGGCAGCTTCAGATGTGGGGCTTGTGACTATCTGATCATTTCTGATCCCTTTGGATCAACAGTGACAGGAAAAACATATGAGGTGAATTTTTGTTTAACCTGCACATTGGTATATGTGATATATTGTATTACATGCACACGGTGTGGGAAACAATACGTTGGACTCACCACTAGAGATATCAGATCTAGGGTGAGGGAACATCTCTCTACCATTCGTGGGTAAAGCTACCACCCCCCTAGTGAATCATTTTGCCAAGACACATAAACAAGATTTATCTTGTTTTTCATGGCAACCAATTGATATGATCACACAACCCCGGAGAGGGGGCAACAGAGAGATCATGATCCGGAAGAGGGAGATGCTGTGGATCTTTAAGCTAGAGACCAGGGTCCCCCACGGTTTAAACTCTGAATTCAATCTCATTAATTATTGGGAATAAAATGCCCTGGTCTACTGTTTTGTTGGGTCTGCAGCATCTTATATATCTCTCTCCTTTCATCTAGTACTTGAGCATGTTCATACAAAGAAGTAGAAGGCCAATGAACCTAGTTTATTTGATATGTATGTCCATTATATGTCACCTGACCATTATTATTTGACATTGAGTTTATTATTATGTTCTCACATTATGGTTGAGACATATATGGATATATTTACCATCATGGGGGGATAACTCATCTTATCATCCATTTTGGATAATAGGTACCTTTCACTTAATATCATATCATAATTAATTCTATTAGTATTCTTATGTAGGCAACACCATTTGGAAAGCTGAGCCTATCTGTGCTTATGTGTACATACATAAGCTGTTGTTGGAGTTTTTACAACTCGTATATGGGTGTGTTCTTTATCCACCCTTTACAGCTTATCCATGTGTATTTATATATATACACATGCATATACACTCTTGTGTATGTGTCTATTTGTGTGTCATAATTCACATCATATGATATTGTACATGTGAATGTCTTTTGACGTTTACCTATGAAGGGGCTTATATATATACTTTATGTATGTTCACATACCTTTATGGTCAGTTGTAATTTGGTTTCATAATACAATTTAATAATACATATATACATTGTTTTGTATATAATGATTGTTACCAACTATCCACTGTGTATCCTGTCCCTGGCATGAAATGGTTACATCTTGTGGGCGTGTTCTTATTTTAATAATATGTTGGTTTTAACCACCTGGGACTGGATAACTATGATATGATTACGGCGTAATGCCGAAATGCGTAAGCCTGTCAGCCCCGAGGTGTTCATGCATCTCTATTGTATAGTTACTAGACCTAGATTTTAAATGGTATATTTATCAAATAAACGCTACGTTTTATATATATATATTCTTTCTGGATTGCTTTTTTTGTTCACCCTGGCAAGTTTAACTATGGCCTGTTAGAGCATCCCGATCCTGCCTGAACTTTACTCAGCACATCTATGTCCTTTGACGAACGGAAGATACACCATTCAAGTTCAAGTGGCCGGAGAATATATAGTGCTTCTCTTATTTTAATTATATATAAGTTAGGGGGTGTTAGAGTTAGGGTTAGATTTAGGTTTAGGGGTTAATAACTTTATTATAGTGGCGTCGACATTGGGGGCGGCAGATTAGGGGTTAATAATTGTAGGTAGGTTGCGGCGACATTGGGGGCGGCAGATTAGGGGTTAATAAATATAATGTAGGTGTCGTCGATGTTTGGGGCAGCAGATTAGGGGTTCATAAGTATAATGTAGGTGGCAGCGGTGTCCGGAGCGGCAGATTAGGGGTTAATAATATAATGCAGGTGGCGGCGATGTAGGGGGCAGCAGATTAGGGGTTAATAAGTGTAAGATTATGGGTGTTTAGACTCGGGGTTCATGTTAGGGTGTTAGGTGTAGACATAAATGTATTTTCCAATAGGAATCAATGGAGCTGCGTTAGGAGCTTAACGCTGCTTTTTTGCATGTGTTAGGTTTTTTTCAGCCGGCTCTCCCCCATTGATTGCTATGGGGAAATCGTGCATGAGCACGCTTTACCAGCTCACCGCTAACTTAAGCAGCGCTGGTATTGAGGTGAGATGTGGAGCAAAATTTTGCTCTATGCTCACTTTTTTGCGGCTTATGCCGGGTTTGTAAAAACCCGTAATACCAGCGCTGTCTGTAAGTGAGCGGTGAGCATAAACTGCGCGTTAGCACCACACAGCCTCTAAATCAAAACGCGTAATCTAGGCAAAAGAAAATAAGTAGGTGTTTTATGCCCCTTTAAATGAGAATAATGCCTACATAAAAGATCAATAAAATGTAACATTTGCTTTGCTTAAACAAAACAAGATTGATGTTTTGTCCTTATTTTTCCTTAAAAATATTTATCAATGTTGCTAATGCGCTCCTGACACACATCTATCTCAAATAAAAAATGATATTGACATGAAGAATGACCTGTCATTTTCCTGCATATCTTTTGTGACATATCTGTGTGCACTAGCTTGGTTCCCCAGACGTCACCATTTGCTGTCAGTTCTCCAACTTTCATGATGCTGAAATCCTTTTTGTCAGTTCCTATTCAACGTAATAGGTCAGCCTTACACCTGCAAGCTGAGGCCAGAACTGCCTGACAGAATCTGTCAAAGTACACTAGTCACTACACTCAGTTGCACAGCAAGTTCTTTCAGCAACTAGTTTATGATTTCATTCAGTCCTAGCCAACCTTATGCCAGTGTGACACACTTGGGAATCTTTGAAAATGACTACAACGCTTTCATCATAAGGAAAAGTATTTTGACTGGGAGTAATACTGTATAGCTTGTTTTCATTCATTGTGCCAAAGACACTGTAAGCAAAGCAGAAATACTTCTGGTTCATAGAATACATTAATGCCTGTAACTATTCATAATGCAAATCAATGAACATTATTTCATAACGTTTGCCAGTTTGAACTGCGTAGCGCAATATCCCATAGCAACATGATACCGCCGCTGGTATAATATTTTCCACATGGCCAGTTTATCTTTAGGCATTAGAAGTTACACCAGTGGCAAAAAAATTGATGTCAAGAAGAAGGGAAAGCCTTTAAGCACAAGCTTTCTCATAACGAATCTGGGAAAAGAAATAATTAACTTGACTGAAGACATTTCATTTTTTTTTCCATTCAGCTGTGTAATTTTTTACTTCTAAATATGAAATCACACTGATGAGTTCTATTCAGTGATCAAATAAAGGTCAGTATTGAAGGAGAGGCAAAATCACAAATGAGTAACTTACCAGATGCCCTGAATAGAACTATTTTCAAAAATGAAAAGAAAATATTTAATTTTAGATCTATTTAAGTAATGCATTCAATCATTTTTCAGCATTTTACAAATATGTACACTACTATAACTGCTAGTTGAATTGTAGATGAGCCTTACTTATACATATGTATTAATTGTCTACATAATCCCAAGTCTATCATTAATACTTGTCTCTAATTACTTCAATCAGCAGAGGTACATAAAGAGGTTTTAAAGGGAATTAAAAATAAAGCAACAAATGTGAATGCTCCACTCTAGTAACAAGTCTTCATTGACTGTAAAGGTATTTAGATTTTTTTCACAAATATGTTGGTATGTTAATTAACTACAAGACTGCAAAAAGATGTTTCATGTTCCTTTAAAGTCAGCTCCGGAGCAACAATGCAAATATTCATTGTGAGCTGAATGTTAAAAGGACAGGATCATATCAATACATTTGAAAAGAAGAGGACAATGCTAATACATGCTAAAAGACAAGGACCATACATATACATGCTAATAGAAGAAAGCCATACCTATATTAGAAGAGGACCATACGAGTTAATACTAATAGAAGACCATACCTACACTACTAATAGAAGAGGACCATACCTATACTTACTAATAGAAGACCATACTTATACTTACTAATAGAAGAGGAACATACCAGTAAATACTAATAGAAGACCTTACCTATACTTACTAATAGAAAACCATGCCTATACATACTAAAAGAAGCTGCACCCAGGTGGTAAATCGCCATAGAACAGGCTAAAAATGATATTGAGCCGGTTGTTCGTTCCTGTGAGTGCACTTCTCTCTGTGTGTATTTAGTGTCTCTATGGGAAAATGGGACAACCAGACGTGGACTCCTTGCTCAGTGTGCTTAGAGGAATATGGCTACACCTCACTGACGAGGCCCAATGATGGCCAAAACAATTGTCTAGGGTTGCTGTGTTCCTTGTTCAGAGAGGAATTGCCTGGTATTTCGCTGTTGCACTGACCGTAATAGGCGTGATCAGACTTATATACTACAGGAAAGTTCTACTCTGTGAAAAGCATTACTGGGCTAAAAAGAAGCTGTACCCAGGTGGTTATTCGCCATAGAACAGGCTATAGAACAGGCAATAGGACAATTATGGCTACCAATGTGCCAAACGTTCCCCATACACTTTGGAGGTGATTTCTGAGGACTTCGATTGGTTTTGCTCATGTCCAGCAGGTTTTTTGGAGGGTGTTTTGAAAATGCCAAGAGCAAGTTTGCATTGTGTTCAGTCTTTCCCTTCAAGAGGAATTTTTGATGTGGCTTTCACCGATGAGCATCATTTACAGACATGCTATCAACAGACTATTGATATGGCTGCTGCTCCAGAGTTGGTGGGCATGAGATTTGTTGCCTGTGTGCAGAGGGAGAGAAGAATCCTGGTAACAGTACATATGTACAACCCTTGGGTCACTGATGTGGAAATTTGTCTGTTTCTTTGTTGCTACTTTGATGATGTTCAAGGAGGAAGCAAGCTGAAGAATCAGTTTGGGACTTTCAATGGAAAGTGCAGGTTCTAGGTGTGATTTGTGCGAGATGAATTAGGTATTGGTGGAAAGAAACACCCTCCACAAACTTTCACCATTGGTGGAAATAGAGGTTTCCTATACTATGATGACATGCCTCTTTTTTGCCGTAGTTGCAACTTCTTTGGTCACATTGCTGAAAATTGCCCAGGTGCCAGATTTTGAAATTGTGGTGACGAGGATCATCTTGTTGCCCACTGTAGTAAACGCCGGACCTGTGACCTGTGTGGTTCTTCAAGTCATCTGTGCAGGATGTGTCATTTGATGATGTTGCAGGGGCTTGATAGAGTGAAGCCTTCCTATGCTGATGTTGCAAAAAAACATATTCAGTTGCGGTTGAGCCATCTGTGAATGAGGAGGAGGTCTCTGATGAGGCTTTTAACTCTATATTACCTATTTTGTGTAATAAATCTACAGTTGGGGTCCTTGTCAGAGAGGTGTCTGATGCTCCTGTGGTGGTTTCTGTGGCTGAGAAGGTGGAGGAAGCCCAATCTAATCTTCAGGAGGTGGATCTTGCTACATCTAATGTGATAGCTGCTGCTGATGTTCTTGAAGCCCTGTTGCTCAATTCTGTGGATGATACTGTTGCTGTTCCTGTGAAGGAGATTTTTTCCTTCACTGAGTCTTATGATCCTGCTCTTGATGCTGTTCTTGGTGAAGGGAAGAACATTGATTGATCTGCTGTTGTGTCCTCTGGTTCTGAGGAGGATATGGACACTGCAGGGAAAATATCTGCCTCCAAGCAGAAAAAAGGTGCGGATTCTGTTGGATGGGAGAGTCCTGATTTGGATCTTCCAGTAGTTAAGAGTGCAGATCCAGATACTGCAAGTGATGCTGACTCTTTAATTTTAGAGTTTCCTTCTGTCTCTACTAAAGACGTTCCCTCTGACTCAAGCCAGTGTATTGGGGACTTTTCTGATGCCTCTTCTGTTGGTTATTTAGATAAAAGAGATGTGAACCAACTTGCTGAAGTTACTGGTTATGAGGCTGGCAAGAGGAAGCTTAGGAGGTCGGAACATCACAGAGGCAGATTTAATGGATCTCCTTTGAGTCCTAAGAAAAAGAAAGGAAAGTCCTGATGTTAATTCATTTTTGTTTTTCTTTAATTTATTTTTGTGATGTTTCTGACAATTTCTTCCCTTAATGTCAGGTGTATGATAACTATAGCAAGGAGAGCTGCAATTTTTAAGTTATTATTTGTATGTTCTGCTAATATTTTTTGTTTGCAGGAATGTGGTCTCTCTGAACATCCTAAATGTGTTTACTGGGAATATGGTCCTAAAGTATGGTCTTGTTCTTCTGATAGGAATGGGGGGGGGGAGTTTTGTTTAAGGGGTTTTGTTTTTTATCCTTAATGTAATTCATATTGTCCCAGGTTGGGTTCTTTAGGTTATTTTTAGTTTTTGTGGGACTGTTTTTCGTTTGTTTAATGTATATGCTTCTCCAAATAGGGTAGAATGTTTGCTTAATTTTGAAACATTAGTTTCTGCCAGGTCGAGATCCAAATTTTTTGGTTGGGGATTTTAATTGTATTATTAGGAATGGGGACAGAGAGGGTGGGAGTGATTGTAGGGTGGATAGCTCAGGGAAGTTTTTAGTTGATCTGCTTAAATCTTTCGGTTTGAAGGATGCCTTCGGGTCTGTTTCATTTTCAGTGGAGAGTTTTACTTTCTTTAGTGATAGTGGTGGGATAAAATCTTGAATTGATTTTTTTTTTAATCTAAATTTCTATGTGTTAATGATTTTTCTTTAAAGCGGGTGCCCTTTACGGATCATGCCCTTTTGATGTGTAAGGTGAATTGTGATTTGAAGATCAAGTATGGTTAGTGTGTTTGGAAACTGAATGTGGATTTGTTAGAAGATGAGAAGATTAAGCGTCAGTTTGTTTGGATGTATGAAAGGTGGCATGAAAGAAAGTGTGATTTTAGTAATGTGTTTATGTGGTGGGAATGGTTGAAGGTGGAAATAAAGTGTTTTTTTTTATTAAGAAAGGCTGTGAGAAAGCTAGAATGGAAAGGGAGTTGTATGATAAATGGTATATGAGGTTGTATTTGTATGAATTGAGAAATTGTGGTATTGATGTGCATGAGGAAATTGCTGAAGCAAGAAAGATAATTAAAAAGTGTATGCATGAAAAAGGAAAGAAAATTGTTTTTATGGCAAGATTAGAGAAAATGGAAAAGGATGAATCTTGTAGTAAATATTTTTTTGAGAAAGCTTTTGAAGGAAAGACTGGTTTTGTTAGTGTTTTTGATAAGGGTGAGTGTGAAATTAATGGTATGGATGGTGTTTTGCGTGAAGTTCATGAGTTTTATAGTGAGCTGTATAAAGAAAAGACAAGAGATGTTTTATTGGAAAAGGAGTTGTTGGAAGACATTGAGGTTAAGTTGGAAAAATATGATAATGATTTGTTAGAAAGGGATCTAAGTTTGGATGAGATTGCAGAGGTTGTTAGGAGTTTTAAGAATGGGAAGGTATCTGGTTGTGATGGTTTGCCTGTTGAATTTTATACTTGTTTTGGGAATTTGATTGGAGTGGATATGTTGGATGTTTGTAACAAATTGTAAGTTTGTTTTGAGAATGAATGTTTTGTGATTTGAGGAATTGGGGAATTTAAAAAGGGAGATTTGAGGAATTGGAGGTTGATTACGTTGTTGAATGTTGACTATAAGGTTATTGCAAAGGGGCTGGCAAATAGAATACATGATTTTATGTTTCATGTTTTAGAACGTTTAGGTTTTTCTGGTAAGATTATTGGATGGTTTAAATCTTTGTATTGTGATATTGTGAGTCAAGTTCAGGTTAATGGTTTTTTGACTGAGGAATTTTGTGTTAAATCTGGAGTGCGTCAAGGTTGTCCTTTGTCTCCTGTGTTATTTCTATGTGTCATTGAGCCATTGTTAACTAGTTTGAGGAAGGATAAATTAGAAGGTGTTAGTGTTCCTGGCAGTAATGGTTCCTGGCAGTAATGGAAGTTATTGGGTATATGGATTATGTAAGTGTGGTATGTGAGACTCTGGTGAGAGGCTGGTTTGAGGAGGGTGAAAACTTTGGTTGAATGTTTTTGTATGCAAGTGGTTTCAGAGTTAATTGGAATAAGTGTAAAGTTAAAGTTTTTGGTAATGATAGGGAGATTGATTGCTGTGGATGGCCTGTGACTGACAGGGCAATTAAGGTGTTAGGTGTGAAATTTGATGTGGATTTGAAAGGCTTGGAAAGTTGGGAGAATGTTTTTGATAAAGTTAGTAGAAAACTTCAGTTTTGGTCTTTAAGGACTTTATCTTTGGAAGGAAAAATGCTAGCGATTAAATCGGTTTTGATCCCTATTATGTTATATTTAGTGTTAGTTTTTCCACCTCCTGAGAGGATTTTTCGGAGAATTTTGAGAGTGTTGTTTTCTTTTTTCTGGAGTTCTGGTATGAAGCATTTGAAAAGAGATGTTGTTGTTAAGAGTAAGAATGTTGGTCATAAGGGTTTTCCAAATGTGGAGAGATTCTTGGCTGTGAAATATGTTAGTAGGTGTGTGGTTCTGAGTGGTAAGGATAGCATGGCTAGTTGTATGGTAAATGTTTTAAAATGATATGGTTTGTTTGAGATTGATAGAAAGAAACCGGTATGTTTTGCTGTTCCGTGGTTTTATGTAAGGGTGGAATGTTGGATTAAACAATATGGTTTGGAGAATGTTAGTAGGGAGATGTGTGGTGCAAACAGAATGGTGTTGAAAATGTTGGAGAAGAAGGAAGGTCTTGAGTTGATTTAGGGTTTGAATGAGAATGAATGTGTGTTGGTATGGAAAAATGTGTGTAATAAGCATTTGATGAATAGGCAGAAAGATATTCGTTGGATGAGTGTGCATAAGTGTTTGCCGACAAGGGATTTTCAGAGAGTGCGTCGTTTAGTGACTTCAGAAGTGTGTCCTAGAGAAGGTTGCTGTCAAAGCGAGAGTGTTATTCATTTGTTTTCGAATTGTGAGTATGCTAGGGATGTTTGGAGAAGTTTGAATAGGATGATTAAGGGTCTGACTGGAGTGCAGTTTTTTACTTTTAATATGATGATATATGGTTTGTGTGGAAGTGGTGTGGAAAAGGAGAAAGCAAGATTGATATGGTTGTTGGCATGTTGTGTGAAGGAGGTGTTGTGGGATGTGCATAATATTTTGATTTTTAAGAAAGAGGTAGTTACTGTAGGTGATTGTGTGGGGATGATCCATGGGAAGTTGTTTTTGTATTTTTCTTTTGATAGGAGGCAATATGGGTAATTAGATTCTGAAGGCATCT
The DNA here is from genome assembly GCF_027579735.1 of Bombina bombina. Taxonomy (NCBI): domain Eukaryota; kingdom Metazoa; phylum Chordata; class Amphibia; order Anura; family Bombinatoridae; genus Bombina; species Bombina bombina. Next base: position 97,405,540 of record NC_069502.1, on the reverse strand, counting down.
GGAAGACAAAGAAATGGAAAGATTGGATTATTTAGTTTTTACTTTTTTTTTTTCTCCAGTTTGTTTTTGTCTGTATTTGAAATATGTTTAATTTTATTCTGTGTGATTATTTAAGTTTTATGTTTGCATTTTGAATTTTTTCTGATGACAAAAGTTTGGGTCAATATTTCAGTTGTTTTGTAACAAGAGATATTTTGTTTGCATTTGTTATTATGATTTTATTTTGTATATATGCATATATGATTATTTTTCTAATAAAAGAATTATGAAACGATCGTCTGGGGTTGCTGTGTTCCTTGTTCAGAGAGGAATTGCCTGGTATTTCGGCGCTGGAATGACCGTAATAGGCGGGATCAGACTGATATACTACAGGAAAGTTGTCCTCTATGAAAAGCATTACTGGGCTAAAAAGAAGCTGCACCCAGGTGGTAAATCGCCATAGAACAGGCTAACAATGGTGTTGAGCCGGTTGTTCATTCCTGTGAGTGCACTTCTCTCTGTGTGTATTTAGTGTCCCTATGGGAAAATGGGGCAACCAGATGTGGACTCCTTGCTCAGTGTGCTTAGAGGAATATGGCTACACCTCACTGACGAGGCCCAATGAAGACCGAAACGATCGTCTGGGGTTGATGTGTTCCTTGTTCAGAGAGGAAATGCCTGGTATTTCGGCGCTGGACTGACTGTAATAGGTGGGATCAGACTGCTATACTACAGGAAAGTTCTACTCTGTGAAAAGCATTACTGGGCTAAAAAGAAGCTGCACCCAGGTGGTAAATCGCCATAGAACAGGCTAACAATGGTATTGAGCCGGTTGTTCGTTCCTATGAGTGAACTTCTCTCTGTGTCTATACTTACTAATAGAAGACCATATCTATACTTACTAATAGAAGACCATATCTATACTTACTAATAGAAGTGGAACATACCAGTAAATACTAATAGAAGACCTTACATATACTTACTAACAGAAGAAGAACATACCAGTGAATACTAATAGAAGACCTTACCTATACTTACTAATAGAAGAGGAACATACTAGTTAATACTAATAGAAGACCATAGCTATACTTACTAATAGAAGAGGACATACCAGTAAATACTAATAGAAGACCTTAACTATACTTATTAATACAGGGAGTGCAGAATTATTAGGCAAGTTGTATTTTTGAGGATTAAATTTATTATTGAACAACAACCATGTTCTCAATGAACCCAAAAAACTCATTAATATCAAAGCTGAATAGTTTTGGAAGTAGTTTTTAGTTTGTTTTTAGTTATAGCTATTTTAGGGGGATATCTGTGTGTGCAGGTGACTATTACTGTGCATAATTATTAGGCAACTTAACAAAAAACAAATATATACCCATTTCAATTATTTATTTTTTACCAGTGAAACCAATATAACATCTCAACATTCACAAATATACATTTCTGACATTCAAAAACAAAACAAAAACAAATCAGTGACCAATATAGCCACCTTTCTTTGCAAGGACACTCAAAAGCCTGCCATCCATGGATTCTGTCAGTGTTTTGATCTGTTCACCATGAACATTGCGTGCAGCAGCAACCACAGCCTCCCAGACACTGTTCAGAGAGGTGTACTGTTTTCCCTCCTTGTAAATCTCACATTTGATGATGGACCACAGGTTCTCAATGGGGTTCAGATCAGGTGAACAAGGAGGCCATGTCATTAGATTTTCTTCTTTTATACCCTTTCTTGCCAGCCACGCTGTGGAGTACTTGGACGCGTGTGATGGAGCATTGTCCTGCATGAAAATCATGTTTTTCTTGAAGGATGCAGACTTCTTCCTGTACCACTGCTTGAAGAAGGTGTCTTCCAGAAACTGGCAGTAGGACTGGGAGTTGAGCTTGACTCCATCCTCAACCCGAAAATGCCCCACAAGCTCATCTTTGATGATACCAGCCCAAACCAGTACTCCACCTCCACCTTGATGGCATCTGAGTCGGACTGGAGCTCTCTGCCCTTTACCAATCCAGCCACGGGCCCATCCATCTGGCCCATCAAGACTCACTCTCATTTCATCAGTCCATAAAACCTTAGAAAAATCAGTCTTGAGATATTTCTTAGCCCAGTCTTGACGTTTCAGCTTGTGTGTCTTGTTCAGTGGTGGTCGTCTTTCAGCCTTTCTTACCTTGGCCATGTCTCTGAGTATTGCACACCTTGTGCTTTTGGGCACTCCAGTGATGTTGCAGCTCTGAAATATGGCCAAACTGGTGGCAAGTGGCATCTTGGCAGCTGCACGCTTGACTTTTCTCAGTTCATGGGCAGATATTTTGCGCCTTGGTTTTTCCACACGCTTCTTGCGACCCTGTTGACTATTTTGAATGAAACGCTTGATTGTTCGATGATCACGCTTCAGAAGCTTTGCAATTTTAAGAGTGCTGCATCCCTCTGCAAGATATTTCACTATTTTTGACTTTTCTGAGCCTGTCAAGTCCTTCTTTTGACCCATTTTGCCAAAGGAAAGGAAGTTGCCTAATAATTATGCACACCTGATATAGGGTGTTTATGTCATTAGACCACACCCCTTCTCATTCCAGAGATGCACATCACCTAATATGCTTAATTGGTAGTAGGCTTTCGAGCCTATACAGCTTGGAGTAAGACAACATGCATAAAGAGGATGATGTGGTCAAAATACTCATTTGCCTAATAATTCTGCACTCCCTGTCGAAGAGGAGCATACTAGTAAATACTAATAGAAAACAATACCTATACTTACTAATTCATTCCTGTGAGTGCATTTCTCTCTGTGTGTATTTAGTGTCCCTATGGGAAAATGGGGCAACCAGACGTAGACTCCTTGCTCAGTGTGCTTAGAGGAATATGGCTACACCTCACTGACGAGGCCCAATGAAGACCGAAACGATCATCTGGGGTTGATGTGTTCCTTGTTCAGAGAGGAATTGCCTGGTATTTCGGCGCTGGACTGACTGTAATAGGTGGGATCAGACTGCTATACTACAGGAAAGTTCTACTCTGTGAAAAGCATTACTGGGCTAAAAAGAAGCTGCACCCAGGTGGTAAATCGCCATAGAACAGGCTAACAATGGTATTGAGCCGGTTGTTCGTTCCTATGAGTGAACTTCTCTCTGTGTCTATACTTACTAATAGAAGACCATATCTATACTTACTAATAGAAGTGGAACATACCAGTAAATACTAATAGAAGACCTTACATATACTTACTAACAGAAGAAGAACATACCAGTGAATACTAATAGAAGACCTTACCTATACTTACTAATAGAAGAGGACCATACCAGTAAATACTAATAGAAGACCTTTACTATACTTAGTAATAGAAGAGGACCATACTAGTAAATACTAATAGAAAACCATACCTATACTTACTAATAGAAGAGGAACATACCAGTAAATACTAATAGAAGACCTTACCTATACTTATTAATAGAAGAGGAACATATTAGTAAATACTAATAGAAGACCTTAGCTATACTTACTAATAGAAGAGGAACATACTAATAAATACTAATAGAAGACCTTACCTATACTTACTAATAGAAGAGGGACATACTAGTAAATACTAATAGAAGACCATATCTATACTTACTAATAGAAGAGGAACATACCCGTAAATACTAATAGAAACCCTTACTTATGCTTACTAATAGAAGAGGAACATACCAGTGAATACTAATAGTAAACCTTACCTATACTTACTAATAGAAGAGGAATATACCAGTTAATATGAATAGAAGACCTTACCTATACTTACTTATAGAAGAGGAACATACCAGTAAATACTAATAGAAGACTTTACCTATACTTACTAATAGAAGAGGAACATACCAGTAAATACAAATAGAAGACCTTACCTATACTTACTAATAGAAAAGGAATATACCAGTAAATACTAATAGAAGACATCACCTATACTTACTAATAGAAGAGGACCATACTAGTAAATACTAATAGAAGACCATACCTATACTTACTAATAGAAGAGGAACATACCAGTAAATACTAATAGAAGACCTTACCTATACTTACTAATAGAAGAGGAACATACCAGTAAATACAAATAGAAGACCTTACCTATACTTACTAATAGAAAAGGAATATACCAGTAAATACTAATAGAAGACATCACCTATACTTACTAATAGAAGAGGACCATACTAGTAAATACTAATAGAAGACCATACCTATACTTACTAATAGAAGAGGAACATACCAGTAAATACTAATAGAAGACCATACCTATACTTACTAAAAGAAGAGGACTATACCAGTAAACAATAAAATAAGACCTTACTTATACTTACTAATAGAAGACTATATCCATCCTTACTAATAGAAGAGGAACATACCAGTAAATATCAATAGAGGACCTTCCCTATATTTACTAATAGAAGAGGACCATACCATTAAATACTAATAGAAGACCTTACCTATACTTACTAATAGAAGAGGAACATACTAGTTAATACTAATAGAAGACCATAGCTATACTTACTAATAGAAGAGGACATACCAGTAAATACTAATAGAAGACCTTAACTATACTTACTAATAGAAGAGGAACATACCAGTAAATACTAATAGAAGACCTTACCTATACTTATTAATAGAAGAGGAACATATTAGTAAATACTAATAGAAGACCTTAGCTATACTTACTAATAGAAGAGGAACATACTAATAAATACTAATAGAAGACCTTACCTATACTTACTAATAGAAGAGGGACATACTAGTAAATACTAATAGAAGACCATATCTATACTTACTAATAGAAGAGGAACATACCCGTAAATACTAATAGAAACCCTTACTTATGCTTACTAATAGAAGAGGAACATACCAGTGAATACTAATAGTAAACCTTACCTATACTTACTAATAGAAGAGGAATATACCATTTAATACGAATAGAAGACCTTACCTATACTTACTTATAGAAGAGGAACATACCAGTAAATACTAATAGAATACCTTACCTATACTTACTAATAGAAGAGGAACATACTACTAAATACAAATAGAAGACCTTACCTATACTTACTAATAGAAGTGGAATATACCAGTTAATACTAATAGAAGACCTTACCTAAACTTACTAATAGAAGAGGAACATACCAGTAAATACTAATAGAAGACCTTACCTATACTTACTAATAGAAGAGGAACATACCAGTAAATACAAATAGAAGACCTTACCTATACTTACTAATAGAAAAGGAATATACCAGTAAATACTAATAGAAGACATCACCTATACTTACTAATAGAAGAGGACCATACTAGTAAATACTAACAGAAGACCATACCTATACTTACTAATAGAAGAGGAACATACCAGTAAATACTAATAGAAGACCTTACCTATACTTACTAATAGAAGAGGAACATACTAGTAAATACTAATAGAAGACCTTACCTATATTAACTAATAGAAGAGGACCATACTAGTAAATATTAATAGAAGACCATAACTATACTTACTAATAGAAGAGGAACATACCAGTAAATATGAATAGAAGACCTTACCTATACTTACTAATAGAAGAGAAACAAACTAGTAAATACTAATAGAAGACCAATCCAATACTTAATAATAGAAGAGGAACATACCAGTAAATACGAATAGAAGACCATACCTATACTTACTAAAAGAAGAGGAATATACCAGTAAACACTAAAATAAGACCTTACTTATACTTACTAATAGAAGACTATATCCATCCTTACTAATAGAAGAGGAACATACCAGTAAATATCAATAGAGGACCTTCCCTATATTTACTAATAGAAGAGGACCATACCATTAAATACTAATAGAAGACCTTACCTATACTTACTAATAGAAGAGGAACATACTAGTTAATACTAATAGAAGACCATAGCTATACTTACTAATAGAAGAGGACATACCAGTAAATACTAATAGAAGAACTTAACTATACTTACTAATAGAAGAGGACCATACTAGTAAATACTAATAGAAAACCATACCTATACTTACTAATAGAAGAGGAACATACCAGTAAATACTAATAGAAGACCTTACCTATACTTATTAATAGAAGAGGAACATATTAGTAAATATTAATAGAAGACCTTAGCTATACTTACTAATAGAAGAGGACATACCAGTAAATACTAATAGAAGACCTTAGCTATACTTACTAATAGAAGAGGGACATACTAGTAAATACTAATAGAAGACCATATCTATACTTACTAATAGAAGAGGAACATACCCGTAAATACTAATAGAAACCCTTACTTATGCTTACTAATAGAAGAGGAACATACCAGTGAATACTAATAGTAAACCTTACTTATACTTACTAATAGAAGAGGAATATACCAGTTAATACGAATAGAAGACCTTACCTACACTTACTTATAGAAGAGGAACATACCAGTAAATACTAATAGAATACCTTACCTATACTTACTAATAGAAGAGGAACATACCACTAAATACAAATAGAAGACCTTACCTATACTTACTAATAGAAGAGGAATATACCAGTTAATACTAATAGAAGACCTTACCTATACTTACTAATAGAAGAGGAACATACCAGTAAATACTAATAGAAGACCTTACCTATACTTACTAATAGAAGAGGAACTTACCAGTAAATATGAATAGAAGACCTTACCTATACTTACTAATAGAAGAGGAATATACCAGTTAATACTAATAGAAGACCTTACCTATACTTACTAATAGAAGAGGAACATACCAGTAAATACTAATAGAAGACCTTACCTATACTTACTAATAGAAGAGGAACTTACCAGTAAATACGAATAGAAGACCTTACCTATACTTACTAATAGAAGAGAAACCAACTAGTAAATACTAATAGAAGACCAATCCTATACTTACTAATAGAAGAGGACCATACTAGTAAATACTAATAGAAGACCATACCTATACTTACTAATAGAAGAGGAACATACCAGTAAATATGAATAGAAGACCTTACCTATACTTACTAATAGAAGAGAAGCAAACTAGTAAATACTAATAGAAGACCATTCCTATACTTACTAATAGAAGAGGAACATACCAGTAAATACGAAGAGAAGACCATACCTATACTTACTAAAAGAAGAGGACTATACCAGTAAACACTAAAATAAGACCTTACTTATACTTACTAATAGAAGACAATATCCATCCTTACTAATAGAAGAGGAACATACCAGTAAATATCAATATAGGACCTTCCCTATATTTACTAATAGAAGAGGACCATGCCATTAAATACTAATAGAAGAGCTTACCTATACTTACTAATAGAAGAGGAACATACTAGTTAATACTAATAGAAGACCATAGCTATACTTACTAATAGAAGAGGAACATACCAGTAAATACTAATAGAAAACCTTAACTATACTTACTAATAGAAGAGGACCATACTAGTAAATACTAATAGAAAACCATACCTATACTTACTAATAGAAGAGGAGCATACCAGTAAATACTAATAGAAGACCTTACCTATACTTATTAATAGAAGAGGAACATATTAGTAAATACTAATAGAAGACCTTAGCTATACTTACTAATAGAAGAGGAACATACTAATAAATACTAATAGAAGACCTTACCTATACTTACTAATAGAAGAGGGACATACTAGTAAATACTAATAGAAGACCATATCTATACTTACTAATAGAAGAGGAACATACCCGTAAATACTAATAGAAACCCTTACTTATGCTTACTAATAGAAGAGGAACATACCAGTGAATACTAATAGTAAACCTTACCTATACTTACTAATAGAAGAGGAATATACCAGTTAATATGAATAGAAGACCTTACCTATACTTACTTATAGAAGAGGAACATACCAGTAAATACTAATAGAATACCTTACCTATACTTACTAATAGAAGAGGAACATACCACTAAATACAAATAGAAGACCTTACCTACACTTACTAATAGAAGAGGAATATACCAGTTAATACTAATAGAAGACCTTACCTATACTTACTAATACAAGAGGAACATACCAGTAAATACTAGTAGAAGAACTTACCTATACTTACTAATAGAAGAGGAACATACCAGTAAATACTAATAGAAGACCTTACCTATACTTACTAATAGAAAAGGAATATACCAGTAAATACTAATTGAAGACCTTACCTATACTTACTAATAGAAGAGGAACATACCAGTAAATACTAATAGAAGACATCACCTATACTTATTAATAGAAAAGGACCATACTAGTAAATACTAATAGAAGACTATACCTATACTTACTAATAGAAGAGGAACATACCAGTTAATACTAATAGAAGACCTTACCTATACTTACTAATAGAAGAGCAACATACTAGTAAATACTAATAGAAGACCTTACCTATATTTACTAATAGAAGAGGACCATACTAGTAAATAATAATAGAAGACCTTACCTATACTTACTAATAGAAGAGGAACATACCAGTAAATACGAATAGAAGACCTTACCTATACTTACTAATATAAGAGAAACAAACTAGTAAATACTAATAGAAGACCAATCCTATACTTACTAAAAGAAGAGGACTATACCAGTAAACACTAAAATAAGACCTTACTTATACTTACTAATAGAAGACTATATCCATCCTTACTAATAGAAGAGGAACATACCAGTAAATATCAATAGAGGACCTTCCCTATATTTACTAATAGAAGAGGACCATACCATTAAATACTAATAGAAGACCTTACCTATACTTACTAATAGAAGAGGAACATACTAGTTAATACTAATAGAAGACCACAGCTATACTTACTAATAGAAGACCATACCTATACTTACTAATAGAAGAGGAACACACCAGTAAATACTAATAGAAGACCATACCTATACTTACTAATAGAAGAGGAACATACCAGTAAATACTAATAGAAGACCATACCTATACTTACTAATAGAAGAGGAATATACCAGTAAATACTAATAGATGACCTTACCTATACTTACTAATAGAAGAGGAACATACCAGTAAATACTAATAGAAGACCATACCTATACTTACTAATAGAAGAGGAACATACTAGTAAATACTAATAGAAGACCATACCTATACTTACTAATAGAAGAGGAACATACCAGTAAATACGAATAGAAGACCTTACCTATACTTACTAATAAAAGGGAAACATACTAGTAAATACTAATAGAAGACCAATCCTATACTTACTAATAGAAGAGGAACATACCAGCAAATACTAATAGAAGACCATATCTATACTTACTAATAGAAGAGGACTATACCAGTAAACACTAAAATAAGACCTTACTTATACTTACTAATAGAAGACTATATCCATCCTTACTAATAGAAGAGGAACATACCAGTAAATATCAATAGAGGACCTTCCCTATATTTACTAATAGAAGAGGACCATACCATTAAATACTAATAGAAGACCTTACCTATACTTACTAATAGAAGAGGAACATACTAGTTAATACTAATAGAAGACCTTAGCTATACTTACTAATAGAAGACCATACCTATACTTACTATTAGAATAGGAACACACCAGTAAATACTAATATAAGACCATACCTATACTTACTAATAGAAGAGGAACATACCAGTAAATACTAATAGAAGACCATACCTATACTTACTAATAGAAGAGGAACTTACCAGTAAATACTAACTGAAGACCTTACCTATACTTACTTATAGAAGAGGAACATACTAGTTAATACTAATAGAAGACCTTAGCTATACTTACTAATAGAAGACCTTACTTATACTTACTAAAAGAAGACCATACCTATACTTACTAATAGAAGACTATATCCATTCTTACTAATAGAAGAGGGACATACCAGTAAATACTAATAGAAGACCTTACCTATATTACCAATAGAAGAGGAACATACTAGTAAATACTAATAGAAGACCTTCCCTATAGTTACTAATAGAAGTTGAACATACCAGTAAATACTAATATAGGACATTCCCTATAGTTACTAATAGAAGAGGACCATACCATTAAATACTAATAGAAGACCTTACCTATACTTACTAATAGAAGAGGAACATACCAGTAAATACTAATAGAAGACCTTACCTATACTTACTAATAGAAGAGGAATATACCAGTAAATACTAATAGAAGACCTTACCTATACTTACTAATAGAAGAAGAGCATACCAGTAAATTCTAATAGAGGACCTTCCCTATAGTACTAATAGAAGAGGACCATACCATTAAATACTAATAGAAGACCTTACCTATACTTACTAATAGAAGAGGAACATACTAGTAAATACTAATAGAAGACCTTCCCTATACTTACTTATAGAAGACCATACCTATACTTACTAATAGAAGAGGACAATACCAGAAAATACTAATAGAAGACTATACCTATTCTTACTAATAGAAGACCATACCTATACTTACTAATAGAAGAGGACCATACCAGTAAATACTAATAGAAAACTATACCTATACTTTCTAATAGAAGAGGACCATACCAGTAAATACTAATAGAAAGACTATACCTATTCTTACTAATAGAAGAGGACCATACCAGTAAATACTAATAAATTACCATACCTATACTTACTAATAGAAGAGGAACATACTAGTAAATAGTAATAGAAGACCATACCTATACGTACTAATAGAAGAGGACCACACCAGTAAATACTAAAAGAAGACCATACCTATACTTACTATTAGAAGAGGAACATACCAACAGATGCTAATAGAAGACCATACCTATTCTTTCTAATTTCTGGTATGAGAATAGGGACATACTAATATATGCTAATAGAAGAGGACCATACCTTTTCTTGTTAATGGAAGAAGACAATGCCAATACATGCTAAGAGAAGAAGACCCTACCAATACATCTTACTAGCATAGAACCATACCAATACATGTTTATAGTAGAGGACGATACATTTACCTGCTAATTGATGAAGACCCTATCAATACATGCATATAGAATAGAACCATATCAATAAATGCTAATAAAGAGATGCACATACCAATACTTGCTACTAAAATAGAGGGAGCACTAGTAATTTTTTCTCATTATTATCCTTATTTTCTTGTCTCATTCTTAATTAAAGTGATGGTAATATCTGTTTAATTAATCATATGTAACAAAGTTGCGCTATAACTTACTTTTCAATATAGATATGAAATTCCAATACCCCATGCTATGCCGCCCACTCCAAAAGCTATTTTTTTCTGTGAGTTAATGGTTTGCATTGTTGTCCTATCAGAGGTCTCCTCATGTGGCACTTTTGTTGTAGCTTAAGCGCTAATTGGAGTACAATTCAAACCGTTAGCTCACAGAAAAATGTACTTTTTCAGTGGGCAACAGAGCAATGGGAATTTGAAATTTATATCTATATTTAAAAGTAACATATAGCACATCTTCGTTACAACTGATGAATGAAACTCCATCTAAAATATCACTAACATTATGGATCTTATTTTAAAAAGGGAGAAGGTCACCACTTTAAGCCTTGAATGACTTACAAATACAGTAATATTTGTTTGTTATTCAGGTGTCCCATTCAAAAGTTTTTAAAAAAAACTCCACAGCATTTTTGTTGACTCATAACAGACATGTGAGTTAAATAGAGTTCTCAAGATCTAAGAAAAGTAAGCAAAAATGTAGCATCTCTGAAATTGTAAAAAAAACGCCCTGTTGAATGTCACTATACTTTTTTGCGTTTTCAATCAATTTCTTTAAAGATGTAGGGCATCAATAACTGTTGGGATTTGAACAAGTAATCCATTCCATAGCACTCAGGCACACTGATTTCAAGGCTCAATCTCACTAAGGAAGCATCATTTTAAATATTTTTTTTGTTCACCCGCCTCTTGAGAATTGACCACAAGTTCTCATTGGGATTAAGGTCTGGGGAGCTTCTTGGCCATGGACCCAAAATGTCAATGTTTTTTCCCCCAAGCCACTTAGTTATCACTTTTGCCTTATGGCAAGGTGCTCCATTATGCTGGAAAAGGCATATTCATCACTAAACTGTTCATGGATGGTTGGGAGAATTTGCTCTTAGAGGAGGTTTTTGTACCATTATTTACTGATGGCTGTGTTCTTAGGTAAAATTGTGAGTCAGCCCACTCTCTTGGCTGAGAAGCAACCCCACATATGAATGGTCTCAGGATACTTTACTGTTATCATGACACAAAACTGATGGTAGCACTCATCTTTTCTTCTCCAGACAAGGTTTTTTCCGGATTCCCCAAACAATTGAAAAGGAGATTCATCAGAGAAAATTATTTTACCCCAGTCCTCAGCAGTCCAATCGCTGTACCTTTTGCAGACTATCAGTCTGTCCCTGATGTTTTTCCTTGAGATAAGTGGCTTCTTTGCTTCCCTTCTGGACACCAGGACATCCTCCAAAAGTCTTTGCCTCACTGTGCATGCAGATGCACTGACACCTGCCTGCTACCATTCCTGAGCAAGCACTGCACTGGTGGTGCCCCGATCCCACAGCTCAATCAACTTGAGGAGATGGTCCTAGTGCTTGCTGGACTTTCTTGGGTGCCCTGAAGCCTTCTTCATGACAATTGAACCTCTCTCCTTGAAGTTCTTGATGATCCGATAAATGGTTGATTTAGGTGCAATCTTAGTAGCACCAATATCCTTGCCTGTGAATCCCTTTTAGTGCAAGACAATGATGACTGCACATGTTTCCTTGCAGATAACCATGGTTAACAGAGGAAGAACAGTGATTTCAAGCACTACCCTCCTTTTAAAGCTTCCAGTATGTTATTTTAACTCAGTCAGCATGGCAGAGTGGTCTCCAGCCTTGTCCTCATCAACACTGACACCTTTGTTAATGAGAGAATCACTGACATGATGTCCGCTGGTCCTTTTGTGGCAGGGCAGAAATGCAGTGGAAATGGTTTTTTTGGGATTAAGTTCATTTTCATGACAAAGAGGGACTTTGCAATTAATTGCAATTGATCTGATCACTCTTCGTAACATTCTGGAATATATGCAAATTGCCATCATAAAAACTGAATCAGCAGACTTTGTGAAAATTATTATTTGCGTCAATCTCAAAACTTTTGGCCAGGACTGTACATGCCATTGGATGGTGATGCTGGCTATAGACAGTATTGCTGCCCATATTGGCAATGTTTAGTAAAAGGATCATTTGAAATATAATTACTGTGCCTAACCACTAATCCTAATACCCCTAAACCGAAATACCCCATGATCGCAAACTAACACTACACAAATAAAGATCTAACCCACCGCAAGTATCTATCAGATTAACCCCTAAACCACTACATACCCACCGCAAGTATCTATCTAAACTATGAACCCCTATAACGTCACATACACACTGCAAGTGTCTATGTAAACTTTTAACCCCACCGCAAGTACTATTCTATTAACCCCTATACCACCACATGCAAGTGCACTACACTATTAACCCTAAACTGCCACAACCCCCAATGCAAACTAGCCCTACTCTGCCTAACATCTAACCCCCCTCTAAACGAAACCCCCTAAGTTACAGGAAAAGAAAAACACCTAAGTTAGAAGAAAAGAAATCTTAAATTACAAAAAAAAAAACAATAAAATACAATATCCAAAAAAAGCACACCATTAGAACTAATACTAATCTACATGCCCCATAAAATAAAATAAAAAGCCCACCCAAAAAAAAAAAATACCCTAAACCCTAACACTAAAATGAATTACAATATCCTTTCAAAGAGCCTTTTGTAGGGCATTGCCCTAAAGATATTTCAGCTCATTTACAAATAAAAAAAATACAAACCCCCCTCTACAATACAATTATCTCCCCACTCCCAAAATAACAAACTCTACCTAAAAAGCCTATCCTAAAAAATAAAAGTTAAAATAAAAAGACTATTCTTAAAAATAAAAAACCCACCCCAAAAAAACCCTAACTAACCCTAAAAGTTGTACTCACTGTTTGAAAATCCGGCTCCTTTTGGCTGGGGGCTAATCTTCTTTTCTTCGACTCTCTACCATGAGCCCTGGTCTTTATGCAGTTGCCGATGCACACTGAATTTCTGGAAGCGTGGAACCCCTTTATATAGGGGTACTACTTCAAAGAAACATTTTAATTTTAAATTCTTTTTATCCTTTTCTATTGGATAATTAGAATTTAAAATGTACAAATTTTAAATTTTAAAATATAAAATTAAAAAATCAGCCAATCGGGATGAAGCGGCACCCCTATATGGGTTCCATGATTCCAGAAATTCACGCTACAGAAATATTTAGAGTCTATGGGGATTTTTGTAGATAAACCATTTGATACATTATTCTAAAGGATTCTGATTGAACCCGATATTTGAGGACAACTGATTTCTAGGTGTGTATTGCTCATTGGCAAATAGGTGCAACTCCTGTAGTTGTATTGGTTGAGAGAAGCAAGCCTCAATGACCCTGACCAGAAAAAAAATATGCTTACTATATACAAGAACATCCTTAATTTAATTTAGCAAATAAGCAGAGAAAAATATTTCTGATTTCTAGATTTTCTGTATGTACTTCTTAATATTTTTTTTTTTACTTCAGAACACAAGCAGTTTTCATAATACTGACTGAATCTAAATGAATTATATTACATTGAGAGATAGTTATTTGGTGATAATGAAAAGGCATGTTTGCATTATAACTTAAAATGAAAGGAAGTGCTGTGTTGCATATTGTTTTTATAATATTGGAAATGTCAAAAAAAAAAAAAAGGATCAAAAATTGGATTCATTACCTTTTCCTAATTACAAATCACCACCTGTGGTGAAATTATGGAAAAACAGATGAGTGTTTCTCTCAAGCAATAGCCTTAAAACAAGCAGTGGTTCCAACTGCCAGCGTGATGTATAGACATTACGGAGGGCAGATGAGCGATTAATTAGGTCTGTCCTTGCACATTGCCAGGGGAACACTTCTGTAGAGGTGATTGAAAACTAAAAAGAGTGGCATTAGTCTTCAGTGTTGGTTAACGGCAAAAAAAACATAAAGATGCAATTCAGTTGACAAAGCTCCAAGGTATGTGGCTGAGTCATTTAGAGTTGTCAAAACGATCAAACTATAATTAATTAGCCACAGTCTTACATTTAATTCTTCAGCATTAATGAAGAGTTTCATAGCAGAAAACAAACAGATACAATCAATTTCAGGAAAGAAATGATTGCAAAGTTTATAGCTTTTCTTGGATGAACTTAGCAATTAATCATTTTTTTAAAAACATAAATGTTCATATACAAGTATATTTAAATATATGTACATAGTTATCCACAGATATCTATATTGATAGATAAGATATACAGATTTAATTGTATATACAGTAAGGCCACCCAGTTGTTATATCAGTTTAATTACACGGTTAAGCTGAAATTAGCATAGTTTGTTAATTTATTTCTCCAAGGAATCTGCAAGTAACAGCCAAGAAAAAAAGTTATTTTGAATAAAACTGAAGTTTCTGCCTAAAGGGCAAATTAAACAAACAAAACAATTACAACAGTATTATAGTAAACGATTGCTTGGTTAGTTTAATTCTATCTATCTATCTCTATCTATCTATCTCTATCTATCTATCTATCTATCTATCTATCTATCTATCTTTCTATCTATCTGTCTCTCTGTGTCTGTGTGTCTGTCTGTCTATCTATTTATAATCTACCTATCTATCTATCTATCTATCTATCATCTATCTATCTATCTATCTATCTATCTATCTCTATCTATCTCTATCTATCTATCTATCTTTCTATCTATCTGTCTCTCTGTGTCTGTGTGTCTGTCTGTCTGTCTGTCTATCTATTTATAATCTACCTATCTATCTATCTATCTATCTATCTATCTATCTATCTATCATCTATCTATCTATCATCTATCATCTATCATCTATCTATTTTTCTCTCTGTCTCTCTGTGTCTATGTGTCTATCTATCTATCTATCTATCTATCTATCTATCTATCTATCTCTCTGTGTCTGTGTGTCTATCTATCTATCTATCATATATCTATGGCCAAAAGCATAAGACTACCTGACCATCATCAACCAATATGAAATTATTAAATAACCTATTCCAAAACCATGGGCACTAAAGGGACAGGAAACCCCCCAACAATGTCATTCATAATTCAGATAGAACATACAATTTTAAACAACTTTCAAATTTATTTATTTTCTCAAATAGGTTTCATTCTCTTGTTATCCTTTGCTAAATGAATAGCATTGCACTACTGGCAGCTAGCTGAACACATCTAGTTAGCCAATCACAAGAGACAAATGTATGCAGGCACCAATCACCAGCTTGCCCACTAGAGTAGGATATGTGCATATTTAGTTGAAATAATTTTTTTATTGAGAGCATTACAACATTGGAAAAAAAAAGGCAAAAAAAAACCAGATAGTACAACCGTACAAGCCACTACCGGCTCACCCGTCAACGGGTGTTACATATCAGTAAAATTCTATTGACATATATAAAAGTCCCATCTTTCAGGTAGACCGACAGTGACCAGACCCAATGTGCTCTTTCTTTATTTTTGGAAGAAAAAACAAAAAATGAATATATATAGAACAAAAAGAAAACAGTGGTGGACAACAACAATAGCAATTCAGATCACTGTGTACTCAACTCCCTCCTCCTCTCCTGTGGCTCTCAAACCATGTCATAGGCTATTTTCTTAAAAAAAACCTCAAATATATAATCATCTCCTAATCCCTCCCTTACCTAAAGTTCAGTGTAGATCACCTCTCGGATATGTGCATATTTAACAATGGATACTAAGAGAAAACAGTACATGAAAAATAGAAGTTATCTTACACATGTCTAAATATTACATGCTATATCTGATTTTTGCAAGTTTAATTTTGACTTTCCTATCCCTTTAATATAGAATCCCCCCCCATTCCTCTGAAAATACTTTTCACAATTTTTGAGTTTTTCTATAGAAATATCTGCATATTCTGCCAAAAGGGAATTTGTGATGTCAGGCTCTGATGTTGGATGAGAAGGTATGGCTCAAAATCAGTATTCCAATTCATCCCCAAGGTTTTTAATGGAGTTGAGGTCAGAGCTGTGTGCCTGCAACTCAAGGTCCTCCACACCAAAACACTTCATACCTTGTCTTCTTGGACATTGCCTTGTGCAAAGGGCCACTGTCATGCTGGAGCAAGGAAGATCTTTTCCCAAACTGTTGGAAACCCCCAGTTAATTGTCTACAATGTTTTTGTATCCTGTAGCATTTAGAAGATCTTTCACTGGAACTAAGGGGCCTGTCCCAAACCCTGAAAAGCAGCCCCAGACCATTTTCCCTCTTCCATCAATCTTTACATTGGGCACTATGCATTCTGGTAGGTAGCTTTCTCCTAGCATCTACCAGATTTTTCCATCAGACTTCCAGATAGTGAAGAATGATTCATCACTCCAGAGAACACATTTCCACTGCTCCAGTTTTCAGTGGCGGCATGCTTTACACCATGCCAGCAAACAATTGGCACATGTTGAATTGAGTCTTGTGTACAGCTGCTTGTCCATGGAAACCCATTTCAAGAAGCACCTGATGCAAAATTCTCTGTAGTGAGTGTTACAACAGATGACAAGGGAATTTAAAGCACTACTCACTTCACCCACTCTGGGCCAGATTATGAGTGGCGCTCTAACAGTTATAAGCAAGCGAAAATGTGTTTATCGCAGGTGTTTGCTCACATCTGGTTTTCTGCTCCTATTACAAGTTGAAAGTAAACTGGATAGCAATTGAAGTTAATGCGGGTCAGGATAGTGCATCCTAAGAGCTCTGATTAAAGGGATAGGAAAGCCAAAATAAAACTAGCATGATTCAGATAGATTGCAGCAACAACCACTGCACACGGTACAAGCCACACCAAACAGGAGATAAAAGTATAAAGATGCAGAGGCTCAATAAGGTAGAGATAAATCGTCTGTATTGTTCGTATTCAAACCAGGCACAAGTTGTTACAAACAGGCATTAGGCATGTGATTCAGATAGAGCATGTAATTTCAAGATATGTTTAAATTAACTTCTATTTTCAAATGTGCTTCGTGCTCTTGGTATCCCCTGTTGAAAATGAATACACACATATCATACACTAGTGGGAGCTAGCTGCCTTTTTGGTGCCTGCACACATTTGCCTCTTGTGATTGGCTAACTAGATGTGTTCAGCTAGCTGCCAGTAGTGCAATTCTGTTCTTTCTGCAAAGGATAACAAGTTAATTAAGCAAATTTTTATAATAGAAGTAAATTAGAAAGTTATTTAAAATTGTATGTTCTATCTAAATCATGAAAGAAAATTTGGGGGTTTCCTGTCCCTTTAACTGTTTTGGAAAACTAAAAAGTGTCACAAAACACATTTAAAATACATTACAAACTACAGTTACAATTATAATAACACTTTCTGATTAATTTTTTATTTAACAAAAAAATGGCACAAAAATGTTTTAAGGGCTCAAAGATATGAGGTCTCTGGTGTCATAAAAAAGCTGGCAAATAAATATGTCTATGTATGTATGTGTATATATATATATAAATATATATATGTGTGTGTGTGTGTGTGCGTGTGTGCGTGCGTGTACATATGTGTTGTACTGTGTGTTTACTGTAAATATTTGACATTCCAATGTTCTGCACATCTTGAGAAAGCTCGGCACATGGTGAAACGTGTGGAAGTGAACTCTAAAAACTGACCGACAATACTGCAGTTAATTGGACATCAGACACTAATATTCAAACTCTGCCCATTGTGAGTATCGCAGCATAGCTGTGTGCGAGACGTAAGGAGGACGTAAATCACACAGGAGCGTAAGTCTCGGGGAGTACACAAAAGAGTGAAGCAACCGATTGCAGCAGGTGTGTGATAGAGGTCTCTTGCATGGTTCAAGGTATTCTTAAACTATTAAGGGGTCGGTATCTTAAGTTTCCAAGGTGAATATACTAATGTCATATTTGAGAGGAAATTAACAATAGTAACACTTTAAGCTATTCCTTTCGGCCGCCAGCAGGGGGGTGTCATTGCGGCAATGTCTGTCCGTCTGCTCAGAGCAGGCGGACAGGTTATGGAGCAGTGGTCTTTAGATGGTGTTTCTAGCGAGCCTGCAGGCTTGATAAATAGGCCCCTAAGTATTTTCAGAGAGGGATTTGTTTCTGTTACGCATGCACACTGACTGATATCCAGTGCATAGGAGGATAATTTTACAGTGACTTTTAACGTTGCTATAATCAAGAGTCCCTCAGGAAATATATATCTTCTAGAAAGACTTAGTTTTTGCTCAAATTTTATTGTATGCTTTTTTATTATACTTTTTTCATTTTTTATTTTTAGGTGGTATTCGTATGAAGTCTCATATTGAATCATAACCATTTTATTGTGGGAAGGGAGACGTCCCTCCATTTATCTGATATTTATTGTTGATATTATCTTAATAAATTACTTTTATTTTCTCACATATTGTGTATCATCTTTATTAGACACTTACAGTTTTTTAGCGCCATCCCGTGGTGTTTGTTTTCTGGTTATGGTTCTACTTGGGAGGTAGTAGTATTTTGGGAGGGCTTAGAAATTTTGAGTTTTGCACACCTTATATTCCTATTGACACTAATGTTCTGCACATAGCGCATTTATAAACAGATATTCATATATATATATATATATATATATATATATATATATATATATATATATATATATATATATATATATTTATTTACATACATACATATATATATATAAATAATTTTTTATATATATATATATATATATATATACATATATATACAGTATATATATGTATATACAGTATCTCACAAAATGGAGTACATCCCTCACATTTTTGTAAATATTTTATTATATCTTTTCATGTGACAACACTGAAGAAATGACACTTTGTTACAATGTAAAGTAGTGAGTGTACAGCCTGTTTAACAGTGTATATTTGCTGTCCCCTCAAAATAACTCAACACAGCCATTAATGTCTAAACCGTTGGCAACAAAAGTCAGAACACCCTAAGTGGAAATGTCCAAATTGGGCCCAATTAGCCATTTTCCCTCCCCGGTGTCATGTGACTCATTAGTGTTACAAGGTCTCAGGTGTGAATAGGGAGCAGGTGTGTTAAATTTGGTGTTATCGCTCTCACACTCTCTGATACTAGTCACTGGAAGTTCAACATGGCACCTCATGGCAAAGAACTCTCTGAGGAGCTAAAAAAAAAGAATTGCTGCTGTACACAAAGATGGCCTAGGCTATATGAAGATTGTTTAGACCCTGAAACTGAGATGCAGGACGGTGGGCAAGACCATACAGCAGTTTCACAGGACAGGTTCCACTCAGAACAGGCCTCACCATGGTCGAACAAAGAAGTTGAGTGCACATGCTCAGCGTCATATCCAGAGGCTGTCTTTGGAAAATAGACATATGAGTGCTGCCAGCATTGCGGCCGGCAGAGGTTGAAGAGGTGGGGGGTCAGCCTGACAGTGCTCAGACCATATGTTGCACACTGCATCAAATTGGTCTGCATGGCTGTCATCCCAGAAGGAAGCCTCTTATAATGATGATGCACAAGAAACCCCTCAAACAGTTTGCGGAAGACAAGCAGACTAAGGACATGGATTACTGGAACCATGTCCTGTGGTCCGATGAGATCAAGATAAACTTAGTTGGTTCAGATGGTGTCAAGCGTGTGTTGTAGTGGCAATCAGGTGAGGAGTACAAAGACAAGTGTGTCTTGCCTACTGTCAAGCATGGTGGTGGGAGCTTCATGGTTTGGGCCTGCATGATTGCTGCCAGCACTGGGGAGCTACAGTTCATTGAGGGAACCATGAATGCCAACATGTACTATGACATACTAAAGCAGAGCATGATCCCCTCTCTTCGGAGACTGGGCCGTAGGGCAGTATTCCAACATGATAACGACCCCAAACACACCTCCAAGATGACCACTGCCTTGCTAAAGAAGCTAAGGGTAAAGGGGATGGACTGACCAAGCATGTCTCCAGACCTAAACACTATTGAGCATCTGTGGGGCATCTTCAAAAGGAAGTTGGGGGAGCGCAAGATGTCTTTAACATCCACCAGCTCTGTGATGTCATCATGGAGGAGTGGAAGAGGACTCCAGTGGCCAACTGTGAAGCTCTGGTGAACTCAATGCCCAAGAGGGTTAAGGCAGTGCTGGAATGTCACACACAATATTGACACTTAGGGCCCAATTTGGACATTTCCACTTAGAGGTGTACTCACTTTTGTTAGACATTAATAGTTATTTTGAGGGGACATCAAATTTGCACTGTTATACAGGCTTTACACTCACTACTTTAAATTGAAGCAAAGTGTCATTTCTTCAGTGTTGTCACATGAAAAGATATAAAAAAATATTTATAAAAATGTGAGGGGTCTACTCACTTTTGTGAGATACTGTATATATACAGTGTATATATATATATATATATATATATATATATATATATATATATATATATATATTAACACTTAAAGAGATAGGGTTCAAAAATTCTCCTTAACTTCTATCTGTATATACAGTGAGAGCATTTGTAAGTTAACTTTTTATTATCTCTCGGTCCCACCACCCGCTCAGAGCGTGATCATTTCTAAATGTTCTCATTAGCATAATTCTTCTATAATTAATAATTAATAAGAAATTATTGAAATATTCATTATAGGTGGGAATGCAACAGCCAAAACAGCTATTTCAAATGACAAAATAAATGTAAAGGAACTATTTGTAAACTATTTTTTACACTCAAGCAGGTAAAATGGATCATTGGAAACACATTAAAGGGTAAAAAATAACTGTATACTCTCACGTTAACTACAGAATCATTTGGGAGGAATTTCATAACAAAAATATACCCCATTCAATATCCATTTCAGCCCTTAAATGGGTTTTGTATTGTAATAATAAAAGATAATGTTGTTATATTATTAAATGAATGCATAGTTTTAACTATTTGTTTAACCCATACAAAGGGGTTGGACACATGATAAACATCACACTTGGGAGGTTCATTGCAAATGGTAAGGGAATGCATTTGTTGTGTGACTTTGGCTACATTGTTTAAAGACAGTGGCCTCTATTTATCAAAGTCTGGCGGACCTGATCCGACAGTGCGGATCAGGTCCGCCAGACCTCGCTGAATACGGAGAGCAATACGCTCTCCATATTCAGCATTGCACCAGCAGCTCACAAGAGCTGCTGGTGCAACGCCGCCCCCTGCAGACTCGCGGCCAATGGGCCACCAGCAGGGGGGTGTCAATCAACCCAATCGTACTCGATCGGGTTGAATTGCGGCGATGTCTGTCAAAGCAGGCGGACAGGTTATGGAGCAGCAGTCTTTAGAACGCTGCTTCATAACTGGTGTTTCTGGCGAGCCTGCAGGCTCGCCAGAAACACAGGGCCTCAAGCTCTATCCGGAGCTAGATAGATAGGCCCCATAGAGGTCAATTACAATCCTTCAGAAAAAACTATCAAATTAGGTATCTACTTAAATTCCCATAAACTTTAACAGTGCTTTCTGTTGGTAATTATTAGATAACATTTTCTAAAGGATTGTGATCACCCCCTTAGTTATAAAATAATGTGTTTTACATTAAATGCCTCGATCGCAATTCATTGTCTGTGGCCTTTTCGTCTCTTTTTTCGCCTATATTATTGAACTCACAGTCACAAAGACGTGTTCCAATTTACAAGTTCAATAATGTTGGTGCAAGCACCTTCAAAATAGCGTGAATGAAGGCAGGTCAAGCAGGTGTCAAGCAGGTGTCAAGCAGGTGTCATCTCATTTGAAGGTGGCCTAAGCAGATACAATGTTGCAAGGCAGCGGGTTCACTATTTACAGATTCAGTAATGGTAAAATCCCCTTTAAGAAAGTATAAGTCCTATTAATAAAAACCTGTAGTCACCATCAAGTTTAAAAGGGACAATCTGTCTACACCTTAGTCATCTTAATCTTACCTTAGATAAAGCTGCAAATAGCCTTCTGCACCCTTGCTATATCATGCAACAGGAATGGTATTGTTTCTGGCCACTTTGAAATGGCTGTCAAGCCAAGCTCTGCCCACTGATGACATCATAACCTGGGCTACATCTAAACACTTTGCTGAATAGCATTGACAGTCTGTTGAATCCAACTAATGAACCTTTTTTGATTGGTTGCCATATGCTTCCGAGATCATGATGTCATCAGTGGGTGGAGCTTGGCAGCCATTATTTAGTGACCAGAAACAATATTAATTTTAAAATAACTTTTTTACCATTCCTGTTGCATAATATAGAAAAGGTGCAGGAGGCTATTTACAGCTTAATCTAAGGTAAAACTTGAAGATGAGGTGTAGACTGTCCCTTTAAGAACAAATAAACAAATCGAAAAGAAAACAGTCCTTTAACGAACAATATAAATGAATATGAATATGATAATATGATATGAATATTGTAAAAAACATAATTTATGCTTACCTGATAAATTTATTTCTCTTGTGGTGTATCCAGTCCACGGATCATCCATTGCTTGTGGGATATTCTCCTTCCCAACAGGAAGTTGCAAGAGGATCACCCACAGCAGAGCTGTCTATATAGCTCCTCCCCTAACTGCCACCTCCAGTCATTTGACCGAAGACAAGCAAGAGAAAGGAGAAACTATAGGGTGCAGTGGTGACTGTAGTTTAGAGTTAAAAAATACCTGCCTTAAAATGACAAGGCGGGCCGTGGACTGGATACACCACAAGATAAATAAATTTATCAGGTAAGCATAAATTATGTTTTCTCTTGTAAGGTGTATCCAGTCCACGGATCATCCATTACTTGTGGGATACCAATACCAAAGCTAAAGTACACGGATGAAGGGAGGGACAAGGCATGTACTTAAATGGAAGGAACCACTGCCTGTAAAACCTTTCTCCCAAAAATAGCCTCCGAAGAAGCAAAAGTATCAAATTTATTGAATTTTGAGAAAGTATGAAGCGAAGACCAAGTCGCCGCCTTGCAAATCTGTTCAACAGAAGCCTCATTTTTAAAGGCCCATGTGGAAGCCACAGCTCTAGTAGAATGAGCTGTAATCCTTTCAGGAGGCTGCTGGCCAGCAGTCTCATAAGCTAAGCGTATTATACTTCTTAGCCAAAGCGAAAGAGAAGTTGCCGAAGCCTTTTGGCCTTTCCTCTGTCCAGAGTAGACAACAAACAAAGCAGATGTTTGACGAAAATCTTTAGTAGCTTGTAAATAATACTTTAAAGCACGAACCACATCAAGATTGTGTAATAGACTTCCTTCTTTGAAGAAGGATTAGGACACAATGACGGAACAACAATCTCCTGATTGATATTCTTATTAGATACCACCTTAGGTAAAAACCCAGGTTTGGTACGCAAAACTACCTTATCTGCATGGAAGATCAGATAAGGGGAATCACATTGTAAGGCAGATATCTTGGAAACTCTACGAGCCGAGGAAATAGCAACCAAAAATAGAACTTTCCAAGATAAAAGTTTGATATCTATGAAATGAAGAGGTTCAAACGGAACCCCCTGAAGAACTTTAAGAACCAAATTTAAATTCTATGGTGGAGCAACAGGTTTAAACACAGGCTTGATTCTAACTAAAGCCTGACAAAATGCCTGAACATCTGGAACATCCGCCAGACGCTTGTGCAAAAGAATAGACAGAGCAGAAATCTGTC
This sequence comes from Bombina bombina, assembly GCF_027579735.1. Classification (NCBI taxonomy): domain Eukaryota; kingdom Metazoa; phylum Chordata; class Amphibia; order Anura; family Bombinatoridae; genus Bombina; species Bombina bombina. Next base: position 97,380,807 of record NC_069502.1, on the reverse strand, counting down.
CCTTTAAGGAACTAGCTGACAATCCTTTCTCCAATCCTTCTTGGAGAAAAGATAATATCCTGGGAATCCTGACTTTACTCCATGAGTAACCCTTGGATTCACACCAATAAAGATATTTACGCCATATCTTATGATAGGTTTTCCTGGTGACAGGCTTTCATGCCTGAATTAAGGTATCAATAACTGACTCGGAGAAGCCACGCTTTGATAAAATCAAGCGTTCAATCTCCAGGCAGTCAGTCTCAGAGAAATTAGATTTCAATGGTTGAAAGGACCCTGAAGTAGAAGGTCCTGTCTCAGAGGCAGAGTCCATGGTAGAAGGGATGACATGTCCACCAGATCTGCATAACAAGTCCTGCGTGGCCATGCAGGTGCTATCAAAATCACCAATGCTCTCTCCTGCTTGATCTTGGCAATCAGACGAGGGAGCAGAGGAAACGGTGGAAACACATAAGCCAGGTTGAAGGACCAAGGCGCTGCTATAGCATATATCAGTGTTGCCTTGGGGTCCCTGGACCTGGATCCGTAACAAGGAAGTTTGGCGTTCTGGCGAGACGCCATGAGATCCAGTTCTGGTTCGCCCAAACGTTGAACCAATTGTGCAAATACCTCCGGATGGAGTTCCCACTCCCCCGGATGAAAAGTCTGTTGACTTAGAAAATCCGCCTCCCAGTTCTCTACACCTGGGATATGGATAGCTGATAGGTGGCAAGAGTGAATCTCTGCCCAACGAATTATCTTTGAAACTTCCAACATCGCTAGGGAACTCCTTGTTCCCCCTTGATGGTTGATGTAAGCCACAGTCGTGATGTTGTCCGACTGAAATCTGATGAACCTCATTGCCGCTAGCTGAGGCCAAGCTTGAAGAGCATTGAATATCACTCTTAGTTCCAGAATGTTTATTAGGGGGAGGGTCTCCTCCTGAGTCCACGATCCCTGAGCCTTCAGGGAGTTCCAGACTGCCCCCCAGCCCAGAAGGCTGGCATCTGTCATTACTATTGTCCAATCTGGCCTGCGAAAGGTTATACCTTTGGACAGATGGACCCGAGATAGCCACCAGAGAAGAGAATCCCTGGTATCTTGATCCAGATTTAGTAGAGGGGACAAATCTGTGTAATCCCCATTCCACTGACTGAGCATGCAGAGTTGCAGCGGTCTGAGATGTAGACGGGCAAACGGCACTATGTCCATTGCCGCTACCATTAAGCCGATTACTTCCATACACTGAGCCACCGAAGGGCGAGAAGTGGAATAAAGAACACGGCAGGAATTTAGAAGTTTTGATAACCTGGTCTCTGTCAGGTAAATCCTAATTTCTACAGAATCTATTAGAGTTCCCAGAAAGGAGACTTTTGTGAGAGGGGATAGAGAACTCTTTTCTTCATTTATTTTCCACCCATGCGACCTCAGAAATGCCAGAACTATGTCCGTATGAGACTTGGCAATTTGGAAATTTGACGCCTGTATCAGAATGTCGTCTAAATAAGGGGCCACTGCTATGCCCCGCGGCCTTAGAACCACCAGAAGTGACCCCAGAACCTTTGTAAAGATTCTTGGGACTGTAGCTAACCCAAAGGGAAGAGCTACAAACTGGTAATGCCTGTCTAGGAAGGCAAACCTGAGAAACCGATGATGATCTTTGTGTATCGGAATGTGAAGATAAGCATCCTTTAAATCCACTGTAGTCATGTATTGACAATCCTGGATCATAGGCAGGATGGTACGAATAGTCTCCATCTTGAATGATGGGACCCTGAGAAATTTGTTTAAGATCTTGAGATCTAAGATTGGTCTGAAGGTTCCCTCTTTTTTGGGAACCACAAACAGATTTGAATAGAATCCTTGTCCCTGTTCCTCCTTTGGAACTGGGTGGATCACTCCCATAACTAGGAGGTCTTGAACACAGTGTAAAAATGCCTATCTCTTTATCTGGTTTGCAGATAATTGTGAAAGGTGAAATCTCCCTTTTGGAGGAGAAGCTCTGAAGTCCAGAAGATATCCCTGGGATACAATTTCCAACGCCCAGGGATCCTGGACATCTCTTGCCCAAGCCTGGGCGAAGAGCAAAAGTCTGCCCGCTACTAGATCCGTTACCGGATCGGGGGCCAATCCTTCATGCTGTCTTAGAGGCAGCAGCAGGCTTTTTGGCCTGCTTAACTTTGTTCCAAGTCTGTTTAGGTCTCCAGACCGACTTGGACTATGCAAAAGTTCCCTCTTGCTTTGTATTAGAGGAAGTTGATGCCGCACTTGCCTTGAAGTTTCGAAAGGCACGAAAATTAGACTGTTTGGCCCTTGATTTGGACCTATCCTGAGGAAGGGCATGACCTTTTCCTCCAGTGATATCAGAAATGATCTCCTTCAAACCAGGCCCGAATAGGTTCTGCCCTTTGAAGGGAATATTAAGCAGCTTAGACCATGATTTAAGCCATAGCGCCCTACGCGCCTGAATAGCAAAACCAGAATTCTTAGCCGTAGTCAAATGAACAATGGCATCAGAAACAAAAGAATTGGCTAGCTTAAGTGCTCTAAGCTTGTCAAGTATATCATCCAATGGGGTCTCTACCTGTAAAGCCTCTCCCAGAGACTCAAACCAGAAGGCCACAGCAGCAGTGACTGGGGCAATGCATGCAAGGGGCTGTAGAATAAAACCTTATTGAATAAACATTTTCTTAAGGTAACCCTCTAATTTTTTATCCATTGGATCTAAGAAAGCACAACTGTCCTCGACAGGGATATTAGTACGCTTATCTAGTGTAGAAACTGCTCCCTCCACCTTAGGGACCGTTTGCCATAAGTCCCGTGTGGCGGCATCGATTGGAAACATTTTCTTAAAAATAGGAGGGGGAGAGAACGGCACACCTGGTCTATCCCATTCCTTAGTAATAATTTCTGTAAACCTTTTAGGTATTTGAAAAACATCAGTGTAAACAGGTACTGCATAGTATTTATCCAATCTACACAATTTCTCTGGCACTGCAATTGTATCACAGTCATTCAGAGCAGCTAAAACCTCCCTGAGCAACACGCGGAGGTGTTCAAGCTTAAATTTAAATGTTGATACTTCAGAATCAGGTTGAATCCTCTTCTCTGAGTCAGAAAAATCACCCACAGAAAGAAGCTCTCCTTCCTCAGCTTCTGCATATTGTGAGGGGGTATCAGACATAGCTACAAAAGCATCAGTATGCTCTGTATTTCTTCTAACTCCAGAGCTGTCTCGCTTTCCTCGTAACCCAGGTAGTCTGGATAATACCGCTGACAGTGTATTATCCATGACTGCCGCCATGTCTTGTAAAGTAAACGCCATGGGCGCGCTAGATGTACTTGGCGCCTCTTGAGCGTGAGTCCCTTGAGCGGGATTTAAAGGTTCTGACACGTGAGGTGAGTTAGTCGGCATAACTTCCCCCTCGTCAGATTCCTCTGGTGATAAATTTTTTTAAAGACAAAATATGGTCTTTATTACTTAAAGTGAAATCAGTACATTTGGTACACATTCTAAGAGGGGGTTCCACCATGTCTTCTAAACATAATGAACAAGGAGTTTCCTCTATGTCAGACATGTTTAAACAGACTAGCAATGAGACCAGCAAGCTTGGAAAACACTTTAAAGCAAGTTAACAAGCAAAAAATAAAAACGGTACTGTACCTTTAAGAAAAATAAAAAAGGTCAGAATTTGAAAAACAGTGAAAAAAGCAGTAAATCAAACGAAATTTTTACAGTGTGTATAATAAGCTAACAGAGCATTGCACCCACTTGCAAATGGATGATTAACCCCTTAGTTTAAAAAACGGATAAAAAAAACGATATAGACGTTTTCTAACAGTCACAACAAACTGCCACAGCTCTGCTGTGGCCCTACCTTTCCATACAAACGACTTTGGAAAGTCTAAAAGCCCTTTAGAGAGGTCCTATAGCATTCAGGAGACTTCTTGAGGGAAGCTGGATGTCTCAGTCTGCAAAAGTTACTGTGCAATTAAGCGCTAAATTAGGCCCCTCCCACTCATGTCTACACAGTGGAAGGCCTAAGAAAACTGTTTCTAGGCAAATTTAAGCCAGCCATGTGGAAAAAACTAGGCCCCAATAAAGTTTTATCACCAAAACATATATAAAAACTTTTAAACACTCCCAGCAAACGTTTTATATGACAGGAATTGAAAAATAATAAGAGTATTACCTCTGACAGTAAGCATGATACCAGTCGCTATTAAATCACTGTAATCAGGCTTACCTTAAATAAATCTGGTATCAGCAGCATTTTCTAGCATTTACATTCCTCTAGAAAAAATTTAAACTGCACATACCTCATAGCAGGATAACCTGCACGCCATTCCCCAGCTGAAGTTACCTCTCTCTTCAGTTATGTGTGAGAACAGCAATGGATCTTAATTACAACCTGCTAAGATCATTAGAGATCACAGGCAGATTCTTCTTCTATTTTCTGCCTGGGACCAAAATAGTACAACTCCGGTACCATTTAAAAATAACAAACTTTTGAATTGAAGAAAAAACAACTACATTTCACCACATCTCTCTTACTGATTCCATGCTTGTTGAGAGTTGCAAGAGAATGACTGGAGGTGGCAGTTAGGGGAGGAGCTATATAGACAGCTCTGCTGTGGGTGATCCTCTTGCAACTTCCTGTTGGGAAGGAGAATATCCCACAAGTAATGGATGATCCGTGGACTGGATACACCTTACAAGAGAAATCAAAACCTCTGAAAGTTTAAAAGTGACCATATATTGATAGAAAATGGTGCATATAATGCTAACATACCATATGGCTGCATTAGTTTGGTTTAGGATTGGTGCAGATGGAAATGGATTACAATTGGTCCCTTTGAAGGTCAGGATTTTCCAGTCCTGTCTTAAAACCGGTTATGTAGATGCCTGTACTGTTAGTAACAAACATGAAAGTGCAAGTGTTACTTACAATCAAATATTAATACGCAAAATAAAAACACCCCATTAGTAGATGTGGGGGCCTTGAAGTGGCTATTGAAGAATGCCCATAATGTTAGATACCTAAGGAATTCATATGGTTACTCTGTGTTGGTGGATTTTGAGTACAACAGGTTAATGTCACACATATAAATGAGTATTTCACTTGCACAGTAAATAAAGTTGTTACTTGAATAGACCTTTGCTGGTGTGAATGAGCAATAGTATCAGTCAGTTTCCAGTTGCTGCTCACTTTCAGGTACTTTACAAAGGAAAAGGCCTTTTTCAGGAGATTTTTCTGTTGAGAAGACGTTTGCGACTATGGGCTATAAACAAATCGATTTTGCATTGTGATCACCTGAGAAACTCAATGGCCAATTTCACACATATAAATGAGTATTTCACTTGCACAGTAAATAAAGTTGTTACTTGAATAGACCTTTGCTGGTGTGAATGAGCAATAGTATCAGTCAGTTTCCAGTTGCTGCTCACTTTCAGGTACTTTACAAAGGAAAAGGCCTTTTTCAGGAGATTTTTCTGTTGAGAAGACGTTTGCGACTATGGGCTATAAATAAATCGATTTTGCATTGTGATCACCTGAGAAACTCAATGGCAAATTTCGCGGACAGCAAAAAGTCATTTCGGGAGCAAATCGCCAATGGTTTGTTATCTACTCCAAAACATTCTAAAGAATCAGAACTTTTTTTTTTATTAACAATAACTATTATCAACTTTTATTTATTCTCTTGTTATTCTGTGTCGAAAAGCATGCCTAGGTAGGCTCAGGATCTTGTCATTGCTCATCAGATGTGTTCAGCTAGCTCCCAGTAGTGCATTGATGCTTCTTCAACAAAGGATACCAAGAAAATGAAGCAAATTTGATAATAGAAGTAAATTTGAAATGTATTTAAAATTGTATGCTCTGTTTCAACCATGAATTAAAAAATTGGGTTTCATGTCCCTTTAACAATATTTGTAAATATTTTTGGGGAGCTGGTGGTGTTCAATAATATTTAATAGGACATAAAACTCAAAATGTTTTCTTTCACAAAGTGTATGATAAAAAAACTAAACAAAATAAATACCTAAAAATAATTATATGGAAGCAGTTTTGCAAGAATGCCTTTAACAATGTTATACATTGTTTAACTGCTGCTGCCATCTAGTAATCAAAAGGATAAAAATTGTTAAAAGCATTCTTGCAAAATTGATTTCATATTGTGCTCCACACTTGTGCACGCTACCTACCTAGGTATATGCTGCAACCAAGAATGCAACGAGAATGAAATGAATTTGATAACAGTAGTAAATTGGAAAGTTTTGTTATGCACTATCATGAAAGACACAATTAGGCTAGTTTATGAGTGGAGCGCTAACAAGCGAAAGTTGTTTGCATTGGGTTTTTCACTTGTATTACAAGTTGAAAGTAAACGCTATCGTTTGAGCGCAATTGAAGCTAAGGGCTCAAAGATAAGTGCATTGGAGCCCTTTGCAGTTAAGTAGATGAAAACATGAAAAAGCATATTTAAATAATATTCATATTTAATAAAAGTTTTAACTATGTATTTACTGTAAATATTTGACATTAGAATGTTCTGTACATTGCAGAATATGTTCTATGTATTTATAAATAGATATTCCTATGTATATCTGTATATATCTATACCTATATAATCATGTGTATATAAACATATAATAAGAATATGCGTTTGGGGTATCGTGCAAGTGAGGTGATTTTACACCACCTTTTTTACTCCATTGACAAAGCATGCTATATTCTAAGTTTTGGGTTGGTGTGAAAACAGTTTACTTTCAACTCATAATGCGAGTGCAAACCAATGCGCGCAAAAAGCTTACTTCTAGTGCAGTTAACGCTTGAGCAGAAGCATTAAATAGCGCTCCACTTGTAATCTGGCCCTTTGTGTTTTATATCCATTTAACATATATTATTATTATATTTTTGTATATATATATATATATATATATATATATATATATATATATAAAAAAAACTGAAAAGTAGGTGACAAAACAGGCGCACAAGGCACACTTCGTGTAATACGTTCTGGTATTGAAATTTATATAGAAATGTGAAAAATCCACTCTCACCTGGTAATACCTCACAGTGGCCTAGATTTGGAGTTTGGCGGTAGAAGGGCTGTTAACGCTCCGCTGGCTTTTTTCTGGCCGCACCATAAATTTAACTCTGGTATCGAGAGTTCAAACAAATGCTGCGTTAGGCTCCAAAAAAGGAGCGTAGAGCATTTTTACCGCAAATGCAACTCTCGATACCAGAGTTGCTTACGGACGCGGCCAGCCTCAAAAACGTGCTCGTGCACGATTCTCCCATAGGAAACAATGGGGCTGTTTGAGCTGAAAAAAAACCTAACACCTGCAAAAAAGCAGCGTTCAGCTCCTAACGCAGCCCCATTGTTTCCTATGGGGAAACACTTCCTACGTCTGCACCTAACACTCTAACATGTACCCCGAGTCTAAACACCCCTAACCTTACACTTATTAACCCCTAATCTGCCGCTCCCGCTATCGCTGACCCCTGCATATTTTTTTTAACCCCTAATCTGCCGCTCCGTAAACCGCCGCAACCTACGTTATCCCTATGTACCCCTAATCTGCTGCCCCTAACACCGCCGACCCCTAGATTATATTTATTAACCCCTAATCTGCCCCCCACAACGTCGCCGACACCTGCCTACACTTATTAACCCCTAATCTGCCCCCCACAACGTCGCCGACACCTGCCTACACTTATTAACCCCTAATCTGCCGAGCGGACCTGAGCGCTACTATAATAAAGTTATTAACCCCTAATCCGCCTCACTAACCCTATCATAAATAGTATTAACCCCTAATCTGCCCTCCCTAACATCGCCGACACCTAACTTCAATTATTAACCCCTAATCTGACGACCGGAGCTCACCGCTACTATAATAAATGGATTAACCCCTAAAACTAAGTCTAACCCTAACACTAACACCCCCCTAACTTAAATATAACTTACATCTAACGAAATAAATTAACTCTTATTAAATTAATTATTCCTATTTAAAGCTAAATACTTACCTGTAAAATACATCCTAATATAGCTACAATATAAATTATAATTATATTGTAGCTATTTTAGGATTAATATTTATTTTACAGGCAACTTGGTAATTATTTTAACCAGGTACAATAGCTATTTAATAGTTACCTAGTTAAAATAATAACAAATTTACCTGTAAAATAAATCCTAACCTAAGATATAATTAAACCTAACACTACCCTATCAATAAATTAATTAAATAAACTACCTACAATTACCTACAATTAACCTAACACTAAACTATCAATAAATTAATTAAACACAATTCCTACAAATAAATACAATTAAATAAACTAGCTAAAGTACAAAAAATAAAAAAGAACTAAGTTACAAAAAATAAAAAAATATTTACAAACATAAGAAAAATATTACAACAATTTTAAACTAATTACACCTACTCTAAGCCCCCTAATAAAATAACAAAGCCCCCCAAAATAAAAAATTCCCTACCCTATTCTAAAATAAAAAAGTTAAAAGCTCTTTTACCTTACCAGCCCTGAACAGGGCCCTTTGCGGGGCATGTCCCAAGAATTTCAGCTCTTTTGCCTGTAAAAAAAAACATACAATACCCCCCCCCAACATTACAACCCACCACCCACATACCCCTAATCTAACCCAAACCCCCCTTAAATAAACCTAACACTAAGCCCCTGAAGATCTTCCTACCTTGTCTTCACCATCCAGGTTCACCGATCCGTCCTGAAGAGCTCCTCCGATGTCCTGATCCAAGCCCAAGCGGGGGGCTGAAGAGGTCCATGATCCGGTCAAAGTCTTCATCCAAGCGGGGCAGAAGAGGATCTTCCATCCGATTGAAGTCTTCATCCAGGCGGCATCTTCTATGGTCTTCCATCCGGAGCGAAGCGGCAGGATCCTGAAGACCTCCAGCGCGGAACATCCATCCGGCCCGACGACTGAACGACGAATGACTGTTCCTTTAAGGGACGTCATCCAAGATGGCGTCCCTTGAATTCTGATTGGCTGATAGGATTCTATCAGCCAATCGGAATTAAGGTAGGAATTTTCTGATTGGCTGATGGAATCAGCCAATCAGAATCAAGTTCAATCCGATTGGCTGATCCAATCAGCCAATCAGATTGAGCTCGCATTCTATTGGCTGTTCCGATCAGCCAATAGAATGCGAGCTCAATCTGATTGGCTGATCGGATCAGCCAATCGGATTGAACTTGATTCTGATTGGCTGATGGAATCCTATCAGCCAATCGGAATTCAAGGGACGCCATCTTGGATGACGTCCCTTAAAGGAACTGTCATTCGTCGGGAGACAACGGAAGAAGAGGATTGATCCGCGTCGCCTGCTTCAAGATGGACCCGCTCCGCACCGGATGGAAGAAGATCGAAGATGCCGCTTGGAGAAGATGTTTGCCGGTCCGGATGTCCTCTTCTTGCCGGATAGGAGGAAGACTTTGGAGCCTCTTCTGGACCTCTTCAGCCACCGGATGATGGATCGCCAACCCCCGCTTGGGTTGGATGAAGATGTTGGAGCCAGGACGGATCGGTGATACCTGGATGGTGAAGACAAGGTAGGAAGATCTTCAGGGGCTTAGTGTTAGGTTTATTTAAGGGGGGTTTGGGTTAGATTAGGGGTATGTGGGTGGTGGGTTGTAATGTTGGGGGGGGGGTATTGTATGTGTTTTTTTTACAGGCAAAAGAGCTGAAATTCTTGGGGCATGCCCCGCAAAGGGCCCTGTTCAGGGCTGGTAAGGTAAAAGAGCTTTTAACTTTTTTAATTTAGAATAGGGTAGGGCATTTATTATTTTGGGGGGCTTTGTTATTTTATTAGGGGGCTTAGAGTAGGTGTAATTAGTTTAAAATTGTTGTAATAATTTTCTTATGTTTGTAAATATTTTTTTATTTTTTGTAACTTAGTTCTTTTTTATTTTTTGTACTTTAGTTAGTTTATGTAATTGTAGTTATTTGTAGCAATTGTATTTAATTTATTTATTGATAGTGTAGTGTTAGGTTAATTGTAGGTAGTTTATTTAATTAATTTATTGATAGGGTAGTGTTAGGTTTAATTATATCTTAGGTTAGGATTTATTTTACAGGTAAATTTGTTATTATTTTAACTAGGTAACTATTAAATAGTTATTAACTATTTAATAGATATTGTACCTGGTTAAAATAATTACAAAGTTGCCTGTAAAATAAATATTAATCCTAAAATAGCTATAATATAATTATAATTTATATTGTAGCTATATTAGGATTTATTTTACAGGTAAGTATTTAGCTTTAAATAGGAATAATTTATTTAATAAGAGTTAATTAATTTCGTTAGATGTAAATTATATTTAAGTTAGGGGGGTGTTAGTGTTAGGGTTAGACTTAGCTTTAGGGGTTAATCCATTTATTATAGTAGCGATGAGCTCCGGTCGGCAGATTAGGGGTTAATAATTGAAGTTAGGTGTCAGCGATGTTAGGGAGGGCAGATTAGGGGTTAATACTATTTATGATAGGGTTAGTGAGGCGGGTTAGGGGTTAATAACTTTATTATAGTAGCGGTGCGGTCCGCTCGGCAGATTAGGGGTTAATAAGTGTAGGCAGGTGTCGGCGACGTTGAGGGGGGCAGATTAGGGGTTAATAAATATAATATAGGGGTCGGCGGTGTTAGGGGCAGCAGATTAGGGGTACATAGGGATAACGTAGGTGGCGGCGCTTTGCGGTCGGAATATTAGGGGTTAATTATTTTAAGTAGCTGGCGGCGACGTTGTGGGGGGCAGGTTAGGGGTTAATAAATGTAATACAGGGGTCGGCGGGGTTAGGGGCAGCAGATTAGGGGTACATAAGTATAACATAGGTGGCGGTCGGCTGATTAGGGGTTAAAAAATTTTAATCGAGTGGCGGCGATGTGGGGGGAGCTCGGTTTAGGGGTACATAGGTAGTTTATGGGTGTTAGTGTTCTTTAGGGTACAGTAGTTAAGAGCTTTATGAACCGGCGTTAGCCCAGAAAGCTCTTAACTCCTGCTATTTTCAGGCGGCTGGAGTTTTGTCGTTAGAGCTCTAACGCTCACTTCAGAAACGACTCTAAATACCGGCGTTAGAAAGATCCCATTGAAAAGATAGGATACGCAAATGACGTAAGGGGATCTGCGGTATGGAAAAGTCGCGGCTGAAAAGTGAGCGTTAGACCCTTTAATCACTGACTCCAAATACCAGCGGGCGGCCAAAACCAGCGTTAGGAGCCTCTAACGCTGGTTTTCACGGCTACCGCCGAACTCTAAATCTAGGCCAGTATGAGGTATTTAAAGAGCCTTAGTGTTAATAAAGTCTTCCTCCTCTCGCTCCTCTATCTCTCCACGATCCTCAGATGTCCAGAATCTTTCCCCTGTTAGTGGGAAACCATATTAAGTGCTATCACATCACGCGTACTATAAAGAAATGTTCAATTTCTCTTTAGGCTCCCGCTAGCCGGCTTGCTGAAAATCACCTTTGCGACAGCCGTGAGTAAAGAAAAGCCACTATCAGCCTGGACTCTTCACAAGACTGGCGTCAACAAACAATATAAAATCACGCGAAAAAGCCAAGTATATATATATATATATTATCTGACATTTGGTAATAAAATATGATAACAGTGGTAATAGTTATCATTAGGCCTATGAAACAAGGTGGCTATGGCTAAATTAATGAAGAGGATACATTCATGCAAGTTAAATTGCCGTTTAATAATTTAATATTTTAGCACAAAAAGAAAATTCATAAAATGAAAGAAATCAGAGAAAGTATATACGTTAGTCTAGAGAAACTCTTCATATGGAAGGCATTAGAGATCAATAGAAAGAAGGTTTTACTAATGATCAAAACCAAGTTTGCCAAGAATACTGGCTTCTGTTCCGAAATCCCAAAGTGCTTAACACACTAAACACGCAGTGAAAAGCATAGTGAATGTCAAGTGCTAACACCAGAAAGAGATAATCTTATTTAAAAGTAATGGAAACATAATTTAAGCCTACGACCTCCAGCACTGTATGGGAAAATGTCAACGTTCCATATTTCAAGACTAAAAATATAGCAAAAAATATAGTTAGGAAACTCTTTGTTACTTTATATGTTTCTTTACCGCCATAAGGATTTAAGACATATTTTCTTTAAATCTTTTGGAATATGGATTTCATTATCATACTTGTGTAGGATTTACAAATTGGAATCATTACTAAAAGTGACATTTCATTGTATATCAGTTCATGCATATAGACAGGAGCTATAGAAATCAAAAGGCTAATAGTACTTTCCTATTTTATACCTACAAATTTGTGGACATTTTTGTCAAAATGTATTTCTTGCCAAACATTGTAAAGAATAATGAGTGAGCATTTATTTTGCATTGTTGCCAAAATTAAACTAAAATAAAACACTGTCATTTTTCTTAAGCAATTCTGTTACCACTGAGAGTGGAGTATAATACTAGAATTAGAACAAATCTGGAGTCTAAAATGAAATGCAGTTCATTAAAAAGATTTGGTGGTTTCAAAACTCTAGTAAAGTTGACTTAATTTTTTAAACAGTTGATTTTAAGAAAAGATTGACTTAAACCCCTGATAGATAGTCAAGTTTAAATAGGCTGACCATATTGCCGCTTTAAAAAGGGACACATATAAAAAATACATATGTCAGGGCTGTTTTCAGGGCTGTTTAAAGAAATGCTTTGTATAAGAACCCTGACATATGTATTTTTCATATGTGTTCCTTCTTAAAGCGGCAATATGGTCAGCCTAAGTTTAAAGGACCATTGAGTACAGTAGAATTGCTTAATCAACAGGTGCATAATAAAAAGGCGATACATTAGCACTCACACACAATTTTATAATGTTTTTCAATTTGCCGACCCTCTGTAGCATGTGACAGCCATTAGCCAATGACAAACTCATATATGTATACACTGTAAACTCTTGTAAATATTCAGTAGGAGCTGGTGACTCGGAAAGTGTGTATATAAAAAGGCTGTGCTTAAAGGTGCAGTGTAAACCAATTTTCATATAACTGCATATAATAGACACTACTATAAAGAATAAAATGCACAGATACTTATATAAAAATCCAGTTTAAAAACTTACTTAGAAGCTCCCAGTTTAGTTCTGTTGAAAAGGTTATCTGGAACACCCACTGAAAGTGGGAAATAGCAGGCACCCCTTCCTCTGCATATGAAAAGACCCTTTATACAAACAGGAGCAAGCTGAAGTAGGTATACATCAGTATTCTCCTAAAACTTTGGGGCTTTATTAGAAGTCTGAAAATCAGAGCAATGTTATTTAAAAATAAGCGAAACTATACATTTAAAAAGCTAAGGGATCATCTACAAAACATTTATGCAAAGAAAAATCTAGTGTATAATGTCACTTTAAAGGGACATGAAACCCCATTTTTTCTTCTGTGATTCAGATAGAACAAACATTTTTAATTCAACTTTCCAATTCACTTCTTTTATCAATTTTGCTTCATTCTCTTGTTATCCTTTATTGTAGTAACAGCAGTGCATTACTGGGAGCTAGCTGAACACATCAGAAAGCCAAATAAAAAAGGCATATATGTGCAGCCAACACCAATCAGCAGCTGGCTCTCAGCAACTTTACCTAAGTATATTTTTCAATAAAGAATACAAAAAAAACTAAATTAGATAAGAGAAATACATTGGGAATTTGATTTAAAGTGTATGCTCTATATGAATCATAAAATAAACATTTTGTGTTTCATGTCTCTTTAATATGATAATGGAAGTAAATTGGAAAGTATTCTAAAACTGCATGCTCTATTTGAATCATGGAAGATTAATTTTGACTTTAGTGTGTCCCTTTAAAGAGACATAAAACAGGTTGAGACCTGTGCATATCCTAAAAGGGCTAATTAATTAAAATAGTTTGCATTAAAAAAATGTTTAAAAATTGCTGGCAAGTATTTTAAAATAATTTTCAAAAATAAGCAAAATGAATTACATAGCTAAGCTGCCTGGAGCAGCCAACTCCACCCACCCTTATCAGTGTTTAGACACAAATGTATTTATTTATTTTATTTATTTGTAAAATATTTTAACAGGAAGGATACATTGAGATTTCTCTCGTTTTCAAGTATGTCCTGGGTCCACAAAACATTGCATTGTTACAATAGGGTACAATAAAATACAAAAACAATAATAATACACAATATATGCAAAATGTAACATGGTAGGAGATATATAATCAACCATGACATGTGCATTCTATTTTGAGATATGTAGAGAGGGATCTCTTAAAGGATATTAGGCTTGGGGAAGGTTTGAAAGTGTGCGGGAGGTCGTTCCATAATTGTGGCGCTCTGAAGGAAAAGGAGGATCGAGCTGCTTTCTTTTTGTATTGAGGCAAGCTAAATAATGTGCTGGTACTGGATCGGAGGTTATAGGAGGTGGGAATAGCCGGGGAGAGCATTCTGCTCAGGTAGGGTGGGAGCTTCCCAGAGAGGATCTTAAACATAAGGCAGGAAAGATGGAGGGTGCGTCTGGATTCCAGCGACAGCCAGTTTAGTTCATTTAGCATGTCACAATGGTGGGTCCTGTAATTACATTGTAGCACAAAGCGGCAGAATGAGTTATACAATGTATTAAGTTTATTAAGGTGAGTTTGAGATGCAGGTGCGTATACTACGTCCCCGTAATCCATGAGAGGCATCAACATTTGCTGTACAATCTTTTCCTTTACTGTAGGGCTGAGACAGGATTTGTTTCTGTACAGGGCACCTAGTTTTGGATAAAGTTTAGATGCAAGTTTTTCTATGTGGAGGCCAAAAGATAGATTGGGGTCTAACAACATACCCAAGTATTTGAAAGAGTGGACTGCGGTCAGTGTGCAATTGGATTTTGTTTTGATGCATAGATGGGAATTTTGTAGTTTGTGTAATTTAGGTCCCGTTCCAAAGATCATTGTGACAGTTTTGTCAGTGTTTAGAAAGAGTTTTTTTTTTAGATCCACCTTTCTACCTCTGTGAACTGGTCTTGGGGCACTGCTTCAAGCTGCAGCAGATTGGAATTGTTTGCATAGATTACCGTGTCATCTGCGTACATGTGTACAGTTGAGGATTTGCAGACATTAGGCAGATCATTTATAAATAATGTGAATAGTAGGGGGCCGAGAATGGAACCTTGGGGAACACCACACGTGACTCGGAGACGGAGGGAGTCGTTGTCAGAAATAGAGACATATTGAGATTGATCCAATACATATAATCGAAACCAGGTTAGCGGACGATCACCAATACCTGAGTTTTTTAGTTTGAGCAGCAGTATGTTGTGGCCTACTGTGTCAGAGGCCTTTGCAAAATCAATTGAGTTCACAGCTTCTATGCAGCTCCAGCAGATAATCCCTATGAAATCCCTATGGAATTTTGCATTCTACCAAAACAACAATAGATAAAGATACAGCCATAGAAGGAAATGTGTGGTGGAAGTTAGAGCTTTACAATTCAGAAACTAAAAAGAAAGGGTTAATAGTGAGGCACTGCAATATACATTTGCAGGTAAAGTAATTAAAGTACATATTATTATATTGTGTCTCTATCCCAACATGCTTTATGTCCCTTTAAGCAACTGTTTACATCAGGAAAAAAAAAAGTTTGTCAGACAGTCAGCTTTTCACAGAACATATCTCAGGATCTTTTAAAGCACATCCAATTCTAGAATCATTGTAGAAACTCTATAAGTTAAAAGACCAATATTTATTTATACCTATTAGAACATAGGGTAAAGTTTCTTTTAACATGTACATAATGGTATTGAAAGGCACACTGAAGCCAATCAAATTAAAGCTTATGACAATTATTAATTTGTAATGACTCAACAACCCACAAAAAAAACACATGTTTAAACTGACTAAAGAAAGTACAAGTTGAAAAAGTATACTATAGTATGTTGTATTCTATTACATATTACATATACAGAGGAAATTCTGGAAATCCAGTCACATTTAAAGGACCAGTAAATACAGTAAATTTGCATAATCAGCAAATGCCTGATAAAAAGACAATCCAATAGCAATTAGTCTGAACTTCAAATGAGTGGTAGTTTTTTTTCTAAAAAAATTCAGTTATGTCTATTTCTACTCCCACTGCATCATGTGACAGCCATCGGCCAATCACAAATGCATATACAGTATGTATATTCTGTGAAGTCTTACACATCCAGTAACATCCAGTAAATTAAAAAAACGTCAACACTTTAAATGTTTTGAAGTGGGGTTCCAATAAATTTATGAGATATAGTGCATATACTTTTTTACATTGATTGTATATGTGTATGTATATATATATATATATATATATATATATATATATATATATATATATACATACAGTGTATATTTAGTAAAAAACATTAAAATGCTTGTTTTTTTAGGGATACAGCCTTTCAAAAATAATTTTAAAAGACTCCTGAGCATGTTAACATGATCTGCTTTGCTGTGGCTAGTTTGGGATAGAGATAAATGAGTTTCTGCCCTGATCAAGGAATTACTGGGTAGCATGTCGCAAGGTCAGTTAAACTGTATATATTTGCAGTAGGCAGCAGCATCCTCCACATGAAAAAAGATGGGGAAAATATATATAAAAGAAAGAGCTACAGCAGTTTTAGTAAGTGCAATCATTGTAACAAGTATATGACTTGTTTGAAGTCCCTTTATATTTGTGTTTAGTGTCCATAAGAACTTATCTTTACACAAACTTGCATTGCCATTTTATTAGAGAAGGAATTATTAGTGGGTTTTGAAACTGACACGCAAAGTATAAATGCGACCTTTATTCTGCATTTATGGACAAATCATCTATGTTTGACGTCAGCAAAACTGACTGTGCTTTTATGTTTTAAGCAAATGTTACATTTTAGGATATATTTTAAACTACTTTGGCCTTTTCATTAAACTGTGGTTCATTGTTAAATAACCGCTAGTCTTGAGTCTCATTTAGAAGTAGGTTTTTCAACTGTTTTTTGTTTTTTTTAAAAGAGAAAATTTTGAAGCAGAAGTTTATAAACTATTACATATCATTATTTGCTCAGAAAGGACACCGCTTATCTTTATTTGCTCAGAAGCTACACTACATATTTTCAAGTGATTAAAGGACCACTCAATGAGGTAGAATTATATAATTAACATAAAAAAGACAATGATTTAACACCTACTCTGAATTTCAAATATAAATTATAACAAATTATATTTTTTCTCCCATTTTCCGGCCCCCTGTATCATGTGACAGACATCAGACAATGAAAGACTAGTATACGTATACCCTGTGAGCTTGTGCACATGCTCTGTAGGACCTTGTTCCCCAGAGAGTGTGTGTATATAAAAAGACTGTGCAAAATTTGATAATGGGACTAAATTGGAAAGTGTCTTAAAGGGACAGTCTACACCAGAATTGTTATTGTTTTAAAAGATAGATAATCCCTTTATTACCCATTCCCCAGTTTTGCATAACCAACACAGTTATATTGATATACTTTTTTTTTTTTTTTAAATGTTTATTGGATGAAATAAAGCATTACAGAACAATTTAATATAGATCACATTAATCACAGAGTGAGTACAGAAGAAAACAAGCTTATACATAAGGCGCGTTAGATGTCGCCCATGACATTAGTTTATCATCCATATTTTATAACGCAATTTATCTTGCTATTAGTAAGTCTTATTTAAAACAGTAACAGCAAAACAATAAAACTATGGTTGGTCACGAAATGGGTTTAAAACCTTGATCTTTTCTGCTCATATATATATCCTGTAATGATTCAACTTTAACTGATCCTAAAGGGCCAGTTGGTTATGTGTTGTCTTAGTGTGTGTGCATACGTGATTCCCAATAGAATTGTATGTTATGGTATGTTTCCATATCTTTTCGGATGAAGTAACCGTATTCATCAAGCTGTATTGTGTGATCCATGAGTGATTCCCATGCCTGATGTGTGGGGACTATTGGTGACTTCCAGTTGGCTACTATCAGGGACCTTGCCGTGTTTAATGCTATCTAGATTAACTTCCTCCGTATTTTACATTTACATTTTGGGAGCAAATTTAATAAAGCCGTGGGGAGCTGGAGTTTATAGTCATTCTGTTGGTCGCCTATGGTTTTGATATATTCTCCCACTTGCTGCCAGAAGGGCTGTATGCGGTTGCATGCCCACCATATATGGGTCATGGTGCCTCTACTACCGCAGCCTCTCCAGCACATGTCTGAGGCTGCCGGATAAATCGCTTTAAGCCTAGCCGGGGTAAGGTACCATCTGGCCAGGATCTTGAAATTTAACTCTAGGGATTTGGCGGAGACTGACGATTTTTTTGTGTTGTGGAATATGTGCTTCCACTCTATTTCAGTTAATTCCCTATCTAGTTCCCTGTGCCAACGGTTAACATATGGTGGAGTTTCTGATTTATCTGTGCTAATTAAAGCCTTTTTCGCCCATGCTAATGTATGTCTTAATGACCGGTCTTGTAGGCATAGATGCTCAAAAGGGGTGGGTTGTCTAGTCATTCGTTCTTTGTCTGTGGATGTGGTTAGATAGTGGTCAAGCTGATAATACTTCAACCATTTTGTGAAGGTTCCCCCTAATATATCTCCTAAGTACGTTCTCGGTCTGAGTTTATTGCCCTGTAAGAATTTGTATATGGGAGCAGTGTACCCTATTTCCCAGTCTAGCTGTTTGTTCAATTTTTGTTCTAACCCTCCATGTAGTTCTGCGTTGTGTGAAACTGGGGACATAGGGGATCTCAGTGAAGAGATACTCTGGTCTTTAGATATTAGATTATCCCATATCTCGAAAACATGCTGGAACAGCGGATAAGACCCGATCCAGGGTGGCCTGCTTTTCTTTTCTACCCAGCACAACACTCCTGGGGATGGGGCCCTCAGGATTTGTGAATCCAGTGCCACCCAGGCCTTACTATCTACGTTACGGTGCCAATCCAAAATCCTTTGTAGGCATTTTGCTTTATAGTATGTCTCTATATATGGAAGTCCTAGGCCTCCAGTCTGGGTAGAGCGATACATTGTGTTTTTAATGATTCTAGGTTTAACCTTCCCCCAGACAAACTCATTTATTAATTTTTGGAGCATATTACGGTAAGAGCTAGACAGGGAGATTGGCACAGTTTGGAGGACGTATAAAATTCTGGGTAACACCGTCATCTTCACTGCCTGAATACGCCCCCACCAGGAGATTGTTTTATCGCTCCACCTATTTAGCTCTTTTTTTAGTTCTTTGTACAAGTTCTGGTAATTCCGTTCAAATAGTACCTTGGGCTTGGGCGATAAATAAATACCTAAATATTTAATGGCCTTTTTTTGAGGGCTAAATGGGCAACTCTCTAGTATTTCAGAATAGTTGGCATGTGGGATGGATATATTCAAAATCTCTGACTTTTGATCATTTAATAAGAAGTTAGAAAATGATCCAAACTCTCTAAACTCTTTTAGTACTTCAGGTATGGATTCAACTGGATTGGCTAGGGTGAGTAGTACGTCGTCAACATAGAGCGACAGTTTCTAGTCATCTTGATACCTAATATCTTCCTATTCTGCCTAATTTTTTGGGCCAATATCTCCATACTCAGGACAAACAGAAGAGGGGATAGGTGGCAGCCTTGGCGGGTATGGTTGTGTATATGGAAAGCCTCTGATAGAATGTTATTAACTTTTACTTTGGCCGATGGATTGCGATATAGACTAAAAATTCTATTTATAGTGATTTCTCCAAATCCTGCCTTGCCCAAGACAGCTTGTAAAAATTTCCAGTTTAAGCGATCAAACGCTTTTTCGGCGTCAGCGGAGACAACCACCATCCCGACTTTGTGTACCTTAGCATAATCTATTAACTGTAATGTCCGGATGGTGTTGTCTCTCGCTTCCCTTCCAGGGACAAAACCTGCCTGATCGAGATGTATAATTTGGGGTAGTATCTTGTTGATACGCTCTGCCATAATCTTTGCAAACAGCTTTAGGTCTGTATTGAGCAGGGAAATGGGTCTGTAGCTGCTGGGTAGATTGGCTGGTTTGCTTGGCTTGGGTATCACAGAGACATATGCCTCTAAACACTTTGGACATAATGCCCTGTTTCATCTATGTGTTGAAATGCTTGTAGTAGATGAGGCGCTATGGTAGATTTGTACATTTTATAGTAGTCATTGGAATAGCCATCTGGACCGGGGCTTTTATTATTAGGCAAAGCCTCTATAGCGTCTAAAATCTCCTTCAGTGTCAGTGGGGCGTCTAAGTTTTCTGCCTCCTGAGAAGATATTTTTGGGGTATCTATAGTGTCTAGGTAGGTTCTAAGGTTATCTGGGTTATCTGTAGCATTTTGGTTTGTGATATTGTATAATTTGGAGTAATACTGGCCAAACGTATTTGCTATACTTTTTGGGTCTATTTCAGACTGTCCCCTATCATTATCAATTTTAAAGATATGGGCCTGGAAGGCTTTTTGAGAAAGAGCCTTTGCTAACCAAGTGCCTGCTTTGTTATTATTGTGGAAATACATTTTTTTTAAGTAGTATGCTTTTTTTATTGCGTTTTTTTGTAGAAGCTTTCTAAAGGCCCCCCTAGCATTATTAACAGATTTTGTGATTTCCTCTCTCTGGGGATTGAGTTTATGTTGATGTTCTAGTGTTTGCAGATTAGAGAGCAGTTTGTCGTATTCTATGTTATATTGTTTTCTTAGAAGTGTTTTTTGTTTTATAAGCTCACCCCTGATCGTTGCTTTATGTGCTAGCCAGTTATTGATACCGTTTGTGGCTGTTGGAGAGTTGTGCAAGAAGAAATCTTTAATGTTGGCCTCAATTTGATTTTTAACAACTGGGTTGTGTAGTATAGTGGGATCTAAGCGCCACATGGTTTGGCGTTGGGGAATCGATAACCACATAAGGTCCAAGGTAATCGAGGCATGATCCGACCATGAGATCGGGAGGATCTCTGTGTCGGTAGCTTTGGCGATGTTATTATGATCTACCATCCAATAGTCAATTCTTGAATAATAACGCCCAGGATGCGAATAGAAGGTGTAACTTCTTGTTTTAGGATGGTGTAGTCTCCACACATCCATCAACATTAGTGTGTCCAGTGTTTGGGTGATGTGTGTCCTTTGCTTTTGAGTCAATTGACTTTTACCTGTGGAGCTGTCAATGTTTGGGTTCAGGGTCATGTTGAGGTCTCCCCCTACTATTACCATTCCCTTCTGTACGTCTCGTAATGTATTTAGTGCTTTGTTAAAGAACAGTAGCTGTCGTGTGTTGGACACATATATCCCACCAGTATCAAAAATCTGCCATCTTTGTCAGAGTGTTGCTCTAGAATCTGAAATGGGAGTTCCCTGCTTATTAATATACCTACTCAGTTCTTCTTATGAATGTTTGAGCTGAAATATTGTTGGGTATAAATTTTAGAATACAATTTGGGTCCTCCTTGCTTGAAGAAGTGGGTTTCCTGTAAATACACTATTGTTCCCCGTTGTTTTTTAAACCAAGCTAGAGCAATAGATCTCTTGTTTGGGGAGTTCAGGCCTTTACAATTCTGTGAAATAAGTTTTATGTTGTGAGCCATTGTGTGTGATGACCAGCCCCCTCCCGTGTAGTGCAATGCAACATGTTACCTGAGTCTAATTCATCTGTTACCGGACGAGGGATATCTCTAGGTGGCTGTTGAGCATCAGAGTATTGCTCCCCGTACATTTCTGACCATTTAAACAATACAACCTGTAAAATCTTTTGAAATGAACAAAACAACATTATTAACAATAAATTAACCAGTAAAACATTTTCCATTCTCCCGGTATCTATGGAGAATGAACACAAGTAAATTAGGGGAATTCAAAGACCTAATTTGGTCCAGACACAGTTTGGGTTATTTAGCTTTACGTTTGCTTTTAATTGTTATTATCATCGATTTTTTTTTTTTTATGTATTCCATTCATATAACTACCTTTATCAGTTATTGCTATGCTACTTAGTATGCCTTAGAGCAATGCAGCTTTCCTAAGTCTATTAACAGTCAATCCTGTCTTTTACCTTTAGAGACTCCAGAAGCTGCTGCCCACCCTGGTTGTATGAGAGAAACCAGAGACACCTGGCCTTTCTCTAGGTTATGTTATAGCCTGTTTCAGTTCAGAAGAGCCTAAGTCATCTGTTTTCTGCGGTTGAAGTAGGTGGTTATCAAGATGCTGCTGGTTCCCTCATCCTTTTCCGTTGGACTTTTTGCCAGCGAGGCCTTTGCTGCAGAGGTCCTTTTTCCTCCGTGTTCTTTTCCTCTCACAGTGATGGCAGGGAGGGTTGTGGTATACCAAGCTGGGAGCAGAAGGGTTCCAGATCTTCTAGAGATTTGTACACATGTAATCGGTTATTCTTCAGCACTTTTATGCTAAAAGGGAAACCCCACCTATAAGAGATCCCATTATCTTGAAGGTGCTGGGTTAGAAATCGTGTTTCCTTTCTGTTTTGTAGCGTGAGTGGGCTGAGGTCCGAGTAGAGTTGTAGTTGATGCCCTTGATATGTTATCGATTGTTGTTGCCTTGCCGCTTTCATTATCCTTTCTTTGTCGATAAATTTATGGAACTTTATGATAACATCTCCTGGAGGGTCTGAATCTTTAGGTTGTGGTCGTAACGCTCTATGGGCACGATCCAGAGGGATTTCTGTGAGATTAGGTTCTTTTAGTACAGTCCTGAACAAATCTTGGAGGGAAGAGGACAGATTTTCTGTAGCAATTCTTTCTGGTAAGCCTCTAATCCTAATGTTCTGCCTCCTCCCTCTATTGTCCAGATCCTCGAGTTTCTCCTGCAGGAAAGATATTTGGGATTCTTGTGCCGAAACTTTTCTATTCAGAAGGTAAATGTCAGAGGTCTGAGTTTCAGATTGTTCTTCTAGGTATTCCATCCTGTTACCTAATTCGTTGACCTCCTTTTTGACCTCTGCCAGGCCGGCTTTGATCATGCGGCCCACTTGATGTATAAATGTGGAGAAATCTTCCTTTGTAGGCAGATCCATGAGGTCAGCTTTTGTAAGTGGTATATCTAATGCTGAGTCTTGGTGACTATCTGCATCCTCTGAGGTCTGTAAAGAATCCTCATCCTCTGCCATTGGCGTGTGTGTCGCTTTAAAAAAACATATTCATTTTGCTAGAGTTGCTTTTAGGATTTTTCTCACCTTTTAGAGCTCTTTTTGAAGCCATTTTAGTAACCCACGGTGCGTCTGCTAATTACTGCTGATATGGGAACCCTAATAGCGCTAAGGTGTTCTGCCTTATAGGCTATAGACTAAGTTCTGTACAGTTCAAGCCAGCGTGTCTTTTCTTAAAACTTGTAGATGCAATTAAATGTGTTGCAGAGAGTGAAAAGAAAAGAAAAAAAAATGTGCTTAATTCTGTCTCCAAGACTGGTTGTGTTTTGGTGCTTGGTTATTCAAGTAAGGTGTCCGCAGTGTGGGTCACATATAGTAAATGTGATTGTGGTGCCAATAAAGGTTTGCTGGTCTTTTCTTTATTTATATGATCCACATCGTGGGCATCCGGTCACTAGTGTCCTAATTTCAGTGTTGAATAAATACACTTTAATTAACTTTTTTTTTCCCCCGCTGCTGCTGTATTCCGGTGCAGGATGAGGTAACACCCGTGTACTATCTGTGCGGATCCCTACCCGGTTTTCAATAAGTCTATCTTTGTTAAGGTACTTAAGTTGAGGTCTCCTTGATTTAAACTTGTCTGCTTGTAGCGCTCACCACCTGTATGCGTATATTGTGAGAGGCCTTTACTTACATGTCCGGGTATATTTCTGGCCGTCCGTGATACATGCAAGTCCTCTCCTCTTGATAGAAATCATTCAGATCTGTAATCTCTCTGTAGCAGACCGCTGCAGATTTTCGGTCTTTCCTCCGCAGGGAACGTTCTGCCTTACAGTCTGCTTTCAGTTGAAATAGTAGCAATGGTGGAGTTTGGCGCTTCTTTTTCCTGTCTTCTTAGTGAGAGCTATTTTGTTGACTATTGCGATCAGTTTTGTTATTTAATGTGTCACAGCAAGATTATTTCTCATTTTGATGCATTTCTGTAAACAATAAAATAATAAATAAAAGGGCTTATCCCAATCTGTGTCTGTAGTCTAGCGGAGCTTCACTATTCTGTGGCCATTTCAGTCCATGGTCGGCTCCGCCCCCCCATATTAATATACTTTTAACCTCTGTGATTATCTTGTATCTAAGCCTCTGCAAACTGCCCCTTTATTTCAGTTCTTTTGACAGACTTGCAGTTTAGCCAATCAGTGCTGGCTCCCAGATAACTTCACGTGCATGAGCACAGTGTTATCTATATGAAACACATGAACTAACACCCTCTAGTGGTTAAAAACTGTTAAAATGCATTCTGAAAAGAGGTGGCCTTCAAGGTCTAAGAAATTAGCATATGAACCTCCTAGGTTAAGCTTTCAACTAAGAATACCAAGAGAACAAAGCAAAATTGGTAATAAAAGTAAATTGGAAAATTGTTTAAAATTACATGCCCTATCTGAATCATGAAAGTTTATTTTGGACTAGACTGTCCCTTTAAAACTGTTGCTCTTTCTAAATCATAAAAGTTTATTTTGACTTGAATGCCCCTTTAAAAGTTACCATGACACAGTTAAAAGACTGCAGTTATTCATTAGAGGACTTGGTAACAACCGGGTGAGGTTTTTAACTCCAAAATCTTATTAGTAGCCTCCAATTGCCTGTTGTAAGCTGTCAGACTTGGGACCCCCCAGAAAAAGGGGGTTTTGAAGTTAATTGACAAATCAGTAAAAAGCACATGCTTTTCATGGCATACCTAGATAGCTAACCAATTGAAGAGTCATAACTTGCCTTTTATGAAATTTCAACAAGTTCATGACAAGGGATAGGTGAAGAATGTTAACTGCATTTGTTCAGTCTAAATGAATGCTGAATGTTCTGAGAATAATTTACATGCATAGTTTGCAAACAACATTCCCTATGTGGAATGTAACATTTAAATATCAAATGTATTATTTGAATATTCAGATAATAAAATTTAGGACTAGATTATGAATGGAGCGCTACTTATCGATCACGCTTTAACTCCACTAGAAGTAAGCTTCTGGTGCGCGTCGTGTAGTGCTGTATTACAGGTTGAAAGTAAAAAGTTTTTGCTCGTGCGCTAACCCAACACATGCAAAAAGCTGAACTTTGAATATCACAATAACATTAATGTATTCGCCCATAGAAGTCAATGGAAGAAAAAAAGTTGTAAAAAAACAGACTACTCTCGCACAAACCTGATCACGTTTTCTCAAGTGCACTAACTTGACATGACATTACGAATATTTCACATTCCAGTCTTCTTCAAATCACAGAATATGTTCTATTTATTCATAAATGCATATTTCTACCTATATCTGATGGTATTTTGGTAGAATATATATATATATATATATATATATATATATATATATACAAATATATCACAATGGAAGAAAGCACTCACAGGACTTCTCAATAGTGGGTCAACCAAAAAGGCTAAAGGTTTATTTAAGTTTCGGGTTCACACAGACCCCTTCATCAGAATAAAAAACAGTGACAAAACAATTCTTAATATAGTGTATCAAACAATTATGCAAATACTTACAACAAACACCTGTGTCCCATAGCTTAGTTCCCAAGTGGAACGCACGCCATGCGTGTCAGCAAACCGGAAGTTAACCCACTTCCGGGTACATTGTATATACAAAGTGCACCAAAACACAACACTCATATACTTATAACTTTAATGTGGAACATTTAGCAACTGTGTCCCAGGTTAGTTCTGTATTAAGCTAATAAATATTCAGCTTACAGTGAATCAATAAACACCTACTACGTTGTGGGTAAGTACTGTGAACGAGTGTGGACCGCATATGCGTTCCAAGAAACTGGAAGTTACACTACTTCCGGTTTAGTGATAAATATATTTTGTGTGTATTCATATGTTGGCAGTGTCTAAGTTAAATGCCAGCCATAAACGTAAATCAAGGCTATACTAAAAACGCCCCAGCATGGAAAAGAGCAGGATGTTTAGCCCTAATGTGTGCCAATGGATTGTCCTCTTCAGCGTAATACCGGAAGTGACATCAACCATATTGAGTGACCTCTTCATTAGCCAATCTCATAGGCACAATATATTATGAGCAAAATCAACATGTGTTCAATGTCATGTTAATATTATCAGCAATCAATGTGTATCATCATAGCCATTCAGATAAGCATAGTATAGAGTAAGATGTGACCTATAGGGATATGCCCTAATAGTGCATTTCCTTGCATTGCATATAAATGACTACTTATTAACATATACCTCCACACTAAGTGTCATAATTGACTAGTTCAGAAAAATGGCTTAAGTTTAATAAAACAGTTTCTAGCTATACCCGCTTCACACAATATCCTATTTGCACTAAAGCATATACATTCAAGTTGTAACCTACATGACAAGTCAAATCTCTGTAGGAATAAAATTTAAAGTTTAACCCACAAATACTAAGGTATCATTATGGAAGTTTATCTTCCTAGTCATGTGACCTTAGATGTATAATAATAAAAATAAGACAAAACAACTAAAGATAGGAACTAAAAATATACACAAAATAAAATAAAAAACAATCCTCTACATTGTAAAACTTGCATGATCAATACAACATCTCTATTCCCAACAATGAAATCAGATTTGTATATAAGTAACCATTCTCATAAAGATAATGTGATATCCAACAAGGGACCATTATGGGTTGTCCATCAAAAGTCCTTCTCTGGCTACTAGGGGACACTGAAACCATGGGTGACCAATGTTGGAGCAGGGGTGGTAAGGACACGGACCAGGTCCAGAACCGTGATACCCTATTCATGTCAACTTTACCACACAGCCACTGGAAGAAGCCCCCACCACAAGGTGTATGGCCACCTCCACGCTGCGTGTGACCATCCCTACCTAGCTCGCGCACCCCAGTATGTTACTAGTGCCATCACCTAGATTATGGCCCTGAAGTCCGGTGTCGAATTAAGTCCTCCTGGGTAGATAGTTTCTAGTCAGTAGATCCACTCTGCTTCCCGTTTAAGTAGCAGTTTATTCCGGTCCCCTCCTCGTTCAGGTTTGGGGACATGATCAATTAAGATAATCCTGATGGATGCCACGGGGTGTGCTTCATTCAAGCAATGTCGTGCGACTGGTTGTTCAGAGTGTCCTGTGTCCAGGGCTTGTCTGATGGCTAAACAGTGATTGGCCATCCTCTCCCTCATGGTCCCTTGTGTCTTTCCCACATAGAAAGAAGAACATGGGCACACCAACAGGTACACCACATGGGTTGTAGTGCAAGTAATAGAATGCCCGATCCTGTAAACCTTGTTTTTATGTGGGTGATGGGATGATCTCGTTGCTATCATAGCATTGCAAGTGATACATCACAAGTATTTGAAGCAACCCTTAATGTTGGTTTTCTGTAAGGTTTGGTAGCATAATTTTGGGTCCGTTTTGACCAATAGATCTCTCAAATTGGTGCTTCTTTTGTAACCCACCATAGGCCTGATGTTCTGAGTGAAAGGTAATTTATTATCTGATGATAGTACAGTCCAATGTCTGTTCAATATACTGCCCACCATCTTGTTATTCGGGGAAAATGTAGTGCTCATAATTAGGGGTGTACGAGGATCACCACATTCCACCTTATCTCTTGTAAGCTCTGGATTCTTCACATCCTCCAGAATGTTATTAAGCATTTCTCTCTTGTATCCTCTTATCAGAAATTTATCTCTCTGTCATGGATTTAACCTTATTCCTGCTGGCCCTTTAATTTACCTGCTCACTCACCTTGCAAGGTTATTTAAACCTTGGACACGCCCTTCCTGTTGCTTCAGTATTGTGTTTACTAGCTTTATTCATAGATCAGGTCTAGCTCCAACATTACCTCTCTAAGCAAAGGAACAATTGTCCTAAACCTTATACTTTTCTCTAAGAAGCTGAACCCTCCGGGTTTCTCAGGATTACAACTACATTTCGGATTGTATCCAATTCTCAAATAACAATTTGAAGCCTTCAGGCCGTCACCCACGATACCTATCCCTACTGATTACAACTCTCCATATCTTGGTTGCTCCGGTAGTTACACCGTAACCAGCAAGGGGAAATATCTACTCAGACAAGGACTCTCTTCAGAGACTTATACTCTAACACTGTAAATAGCTTGCACGAACTTACTTATTGCATTCCTGCTGAGACGCTCACACACAGCCGCTCTCTGTGTTTGTCTCCTCTCCCTCAGCCTGTCAGCTCTGAACACAGCGCGGCACACAGACCCACAGAGTAATTGGCGGCCCGGAACGCTGTGCGGCCACTCCCTCAGCCTGTCAGCTCTGAACACAGCGCGGTACACAGACCTACAGAATAACTTGCGGTCTCTACTGCCGCTCCACTGAACCTCTGATACTGTACAGCCGTAGCCTCTCAGACCTTGGACTTACCTAGATCCTGATTCCTACAAGAATATTCAGGACTGAACTGATCTCCAAGCTTGCTTCCTAACCTAATTCAGAACTACTGATTAGGTCATACGTTTCAATAGCAACATACTTGCCAGTGATAAAGGATACATTGTAACCCATCAGTGTGTCTTAGTTACTAGGCATACATTCCTACACTTCCGCAGTTGAGATCCATTAAGCACCAGACCTTACATAATACTGAAGCCTAAAAAAAAGGATGGATCCAGCGGAGTTACCCCAAATCGTCTACAACCTCTCCCAGAGGGTTGATCAACTCAGTCAAGGTCTCAGGGACTTACAGGCCCAAAATGTAACTCTCAGTAATATTATCAAAGACTCCATTGCCAAGACCTCTACACCTGAGACCCCCCCCGAACCTCAAGTCTCAATGCCAGACAAATTTCATGGAGACAGGGCCTTGTTCACTCAGTTTAAAAATTCCTGTAATTTATTATTTAGTTTAAAACCTAAAACCTATGCGACAGAGCGAGTAAAGGTTTTAACTGTAATTTCTTTTCTCAGAGGAGAACCTCGCAAGTGGGCTGACTCTTTCTTTGAATTGGATCACCCTATACTTACATCATTAGAAGACTTCTTCAAAGAGATGGCAATCCTCTATCAAGACATTAACACGCAGCTCACAGCTGAAACCAAAATGAGATCACTAAGACAAGGGAAAAGGCATGTAGAAGAATACTTAAGTGAGTTTAAGCAATATAGCAAGGATACGGAATGGAGTGAAATAGCTCTCAGGAACCAGTATCGCCTTGGCTTAAACGAAGCTCTAAAGGACGAACTCGCTCGCACAGAGCTCCCTAGGTCTTTGGATGGTCTAATCACCCTCAGCATACAGATAGATAGAAGGCTGAGGGAGCGCAAATCTGAAAGACAAGGCTTGGATACCGTCAATAAACCTGCATCCTCCTACCATAAACCCATAGTTACCCAAGCAGCTGAACCAATGGACATTGGGTTCACAAAGGGACCGTTACAGCCCGAGGAAAGGAACCGCAGACGCATAAACAATCTCTGTATGTACTGCGCCTCCAACAACCACACTGTGAAGGACTGTCCCATCCTCCAAAGACAAAAAAGACGTAAGTCAAAACTCAAAACAACCTGTTTGACTACTAATGTAAAACAAGTTGCTTATTGTTCCTTGTCTCTTACCTTGCAGTGGGATCAGCAACAGGTTCTCACTGAAGCTATCATCGACTCTGGGGCACAGTCATCATATATCAATGCTGTTTTTGTCACTGTAAATAAAATACCCACCGTTTTGAAGGCAAGACCCGTGTCTATTAGAGTCATTGATGGTACTACCATCAGTTCTGGTCCTATCACACATGAGACAGTTCCCATTAAGGTTTCTACCTCATCAGCACATACAGAATATATCATATTCGATGTTATTAATTCTCCCATGTTCCAGGTAGTACTCGGCTTGCAATGGTTGCAGATACACCAACCAACCATTCACTGGGACCGTCTCGAAGTAGAATTCCTCTCACCGTTCTGTAAGAATACTTGTTTTATTCATCCACTGATTTGTACTCTCACCCAGAAGCCAACCACCCAGAAGCAGAATTCCCTTCCAGAAGATTATCACGAATACCTTGATGTCTTCAGCGAAAAGGAGGCAGAAACACTCCCCCCTCACCGTCCATATGACTGCCCCATTGATCTCTTACCAGGGGCAGCTATACCGTACGGTCACATCTATCCTCTTTCGGAGCCGGAGCTAGAACATCTAAAAAATTACTTATCTGAAAACCTCAGGAAAGGCTTCATACAACCTTCAACATCCCCTGCAGGTGCAGGTATTTTCTTCGTGAGGAATAAGGATCACTCACTCCGGCCAATTATCGACTATCGAGAACTCAACAAGCGAACGGTGAAGAACCGATACCCCCTACCGCTAATTCCTGAACTCATCGAACATCTCAGACAGGCTACCATATATACTAAATTAGACCTTCGTGGGGCCTATAATCTAGTCAGGATCCGGAAAGGGGACGAATGGCTCACGGCCTTCAGAACAAGATACGGACTCTATGAGTATAAGGTCATGCCATTCGGGCTATGCAATGCCCCAGCTACCTTTCAATATTTCATCAACGATATCTTCCGCGACCTCCTTGACATCTGCGTCGTTGTGTATTTAGATGATATCCTGATATACTCTAATAACATCACAGAACACAAGAACCACGTCCGTTGGGTGCTCACACGCCTCCGGCAACACCGACTCTTTGCTAAATTGGAAAAGTGCATCTTCCACTCCTCAGAAATCACCTTCTTGGGCTACACCATTACTCCTGCAGGTATCCAGATGGATGACTCCAAAGTTGAAACTATCAAAAATTGGCCTATACCCACATCCAGAAAAGACCTGCAGAAATTTCTCGGATTCTCCAACTACTACAGAAAATTTATCAGGAATTATTCTGCTCTCACTAAACCCTTGACCACCCTTACTAGTGTCAACACTCCCTATGTCTGGACAGAGAAAACTCAGGCCATCTTCAACCATCTTAAGACGGCCTTCACCAAAGCACCCATTCTCCAATTTCCTGATCCAGACTCCCACTACGTACTTGAAGTTGATGCTTCTAATTATGCCCTTGGTTCCATTTTATCTCAACGGAAAACTCCGGAGCAACCACTCCACCCAGTCGCCTACTTCTCTAGGGTTATGACCCCAGCAGAATACAACTACCCTGTAGGCGAGAAAGAACTCCTAGTCATCAAGGTTTCATTGGAACATTGGAGACATCTGTTGGAAGGCTGCAAGTATCCCATTCTTATATACACGGACCATAAAAACTTGGAGTATCTCCTCACAAACCGTACCCTATCCTCCAGACAGCTGAGATGGAGTTTGTTCCTATCACGGTTCGATTTTCATATAACTTATAGACCCGGTAGCAAAAATGGGAAAGCGGATGCCCTCTCTCGGAAAGACTCCAAACCAATTACTTTTTCTACTCCCAGTACCGTCATTCCAGTTGATCAAATAATTGCCTTATCTCCCACTTTTCCTGAGGTTCTCAAGATACTTCAGGAAAAAGATACCTCCATGTCTAAGAACAATCTCAGGCTGGAACAAGACGGTCTCTATTATTACCAAGGACGACTCTATGTTCCTGCACCATTACGAGACAAATTATTGAACGAACATCATGACTCACCTATGGCAGGACATCTTGGAATCCATAAAACATTTGACCTACTCTCACGCACCTACTGGTGGCCCTCCATGAGATCCTCCGTTAAGAAGTATGTTAATAGCTGTCACGTATGCACCATCTCTAAGACTGAAAGAAAACCTCCCTTCGGTCTGTTATTACCGCTACAAATTCCAGATCGTCCCTGGCAAACCATAGGAATGGATTTTATAGTAGAGCTTCCCTTGTCAAATGGTTACAACACCATACTCGTTGTGGTAGACCATCTTACTAAGATGGCCCATTTCTTGCCATACCATAAGTTACCCACCTCTTCAGAACTTGCAATGTTATTTCTTAACAACATCGTGAAACTACACGGCCTTCCAGACTCTATTGTGACGGACAGGGGAAGTCAGTTCACCTCACGTTTCTGGAGACAATTATGTGAAAACATGAAAGTAGAACTTAGGTTTTCCTCTTCATTCCACCCGCAGTCCAATGGACAAACGGAGCGAATAAATCAATGGCTCGAACAATACATCCGATCTTATTGTTCCAGCCATCAGGACCAATGGGCCTCCACTCTCGCAATGGCTGAATATGCCTACAACAATTCTACAAGTTCCACCACTCTCAAGACACCATTCTTTGCAAATTACGCTTTCCATCCCACCTTCCAACTTCATCCACGAACTGATTCGAATTGTCCAAATCTCGATGATCTCACTAAATCTCTTCAAGATCTCTTCCTGGAGCTCAAAAACCATATAACAGAGGCACAGACCCATCAATGTCACTACTACAACCTCCGCCAACGCCAACCCCCATCCTATCGCATAGGGGATTTGGTGTGGTTATCCACCAAAAACATCAAACTCAAAACCCCCAGCAAGAAATTTAGTCCAGCTTTCATAGGTCCGTATCCAATTGTTAGGATAATTAATCAAAATGCAGTCACCTTGCAATTACCAGCTAACACCAGACTACATCCTACGTTTCATGTTTCCTTATTGAAGCCTTACCATGCAACTAGGTTGGCCAACATCCCATCTACCCCAGAAACTATATTGGGAACTGAAGACGAATACGACATTGACTCCATTCGGGATTCTCGTATCTTCAATGGGGTTTTGCAATATCTAATACACTGGAAGGGCTTCTCTGATGAGGAGGATTCGTGGGAGCCTTCTTCTCATGTTCATGCCCCCAGATTAGTCTCTTTGTTCCACAGGAGACATCC
The DNA here is from genome assembly GCF_027579735.1 of Bombina bombina. Taxonomy (NCBI): domain Eukaryota; kingdom Metazoa; phylum Chordata; class Amphibia; order Anura; family Bombinatoridae; genus Bombina; species Bombina bombina. Next base: position 97,347,853 of record NC_069502.1, on the reverse strand, counting down.
AGATCGACCTAGGTTTGTAGCTACTGGGCAGCTACCTTGAGGAGGGGGATATGTCATTGATTTAACCTTATTCCTGCTGGCCCTTTAATTTACCTGCTCACTCACCTTGCAAGGTTATTTAAACCTTGGACACGCCCTTCCTGTTGCTTCAGTATTGTGTTTACTAGCTTTATTCATAGATCAGGTCTAGCTCCAACATTACCTCTCTAAGCAAAGGAACAATTGTCCTAAACCTTATACTTTTCTCTAAGAAGCTGAACCCTTTCTCAGGATTACAACTACATTTCGGATTGTATCCAATTCTCAAATAACAATTTGAAGCCTTCAGGCCGTCACCCACGATACCTATCCCTACTGATTACAACTCTCCATATCTTGGTTGCTCCGGTAGTTACACCGTAACCAGCAAGGGGAAATATCTACTCAGACAAGGACTCTCTTCAGAGACTTATACTCTAACACTGTAAATAGCTTGCACGAACTTACTTATTGCATTCCTGCTGAGACGCTCACACACAGCCGCTCTCTGTGTTTGTCTCCTCTCCCTCAGCCTGTCAGCTCTGAACACAGCGCGGCACACAGACCCACAGAGTAATTGGCGGCCCGGAACGCTGTGCGGCCACTCCCTCAGCCTGTCAGCTCTGAACACAGCGCGGTACACAGACCTACAGAATAACTTGCGGTCTCTACTGCCGCTCCACTGAACCTCTGATACTGTACAGCCGTAGCCTCTCAGACCTTGGACTTACCCAGATCCTGATTCCTACAAGAATATTCAGGACTGAACTGATCTCCAAGCTTGCTTCCTAACCTAATTCAGAACTACTGATTAGGTCATACGTTTCAATAGCAACATACTTGCCAGTGATAAAGGATACATTGTAACCCATCAGTGTGTCTTAGTTACTAGGCATACATTCCTACACTTCCGCAGTTGAGATCCATTAAGCACCAGACCTTACACTCTCATACCCTCCAACTGAGAGGGCCCCACTTCTTTGTCAGTGTTATTCCTAAGTGCTCTCATAAATTGAGATTTCACTATACCTTTAAACAATGAGGGGGGATGGCAACTTTCTTCCCTCAAAAGGGAGTTGCGATCCGTGGGTTTGGAATATAATGTTGTACCAACTTTATTATGTCTGATAAAAATTGAGATATCTAAAAAGTGCAGACTCTGCTCCTCAACGCTAATCTTAAATCTAACCATCGTGTTTGTATTGTTGATTCTGTCAAACCATTGATTTAATGTAGTCCTACCCCCTCTCCAAATAAGAAAGACGTCATTAATATAGCGTTTGTAAAAAATAATGGAGGGATCTGGATGTGACCATAAATGTATGTTCTCAAAGGCAGACATAAACGTATTAGCATAGGCCGGGGCCATGTTAGACCCCATGGCCGTGCCTGTGCGTTGAACATAGAACCAATCCTCAAATCTGAAAAAATTCCAATGCTCAATCAAAGATAATATAAATTCAATAGGTGGGCCATTATAACTATCAAACTCAAGTAGATGTTCCCTAATGGCTTTTAAGCCCTCATAGTGAGGAATAATGGTATACAATTTATTCACGTCTAGACTCACCAATTAGTCACCCTCTTGAATCTGCACTTGCATCAATTGAGTGATCAAATCTTGAGTGTCTAGAAGGAAAGATTTAGTGTTGCTGACCATAGGTTGCAACACAGTATCAATGAATTGGGCCACAGGTTGAAAGATTGAACCCCGGGCAGACACAATCGGCCTGCCAGGGGGTTTAATCAAAGACTTGTGAATTTTTGGTATGGTATATATAATGGGTGTCACTGGGTGATCTGTTATGCAAAAATCACGAGTTTGTTCACTAATGAATCCCTGTGTATAACCCATCCATATAGTGTCATCCAGTTCCTTTTTGTACAGGAAAGTGGGATCAAATGTTAACTTTGTGTAAGTTGCTGTGTCACCAAGTTGCTATAAAATATCCTCACAGTAGTCTATATAGTCCATAAGGACTATGGCTCCTCCCTTATCCGCTGGTCAAATAATTTGTTTAGAGTCAGACTGGAGTGTTTTTATGGCCGCTTGTTCCTCACATGTGAGGTCATTTATCCATTTGGATTCTAATCTATCTGACTCAAGATGTTGTGTAACAAGTCTCATAAATGTCTTAGTAGAGGGGCTGCAATTTATAGGTTCAAATTCACTGGGTCTTTTACATTTAGTGGCAACAAGGTTTGTGGGAACTGGGGAGTGCTGGAAATGTTCTTTAAGTTTAAGAAGCCTCTGATAGTTATAAAGATCCATTTTAAGATCCAATTCAGAGATCTCTTGGCTAGGGATAAAAGACAGGCCTTTATTAAGTAATGTATTCTCAGCTAGCGTAAGGGTATGTGAGCTCAAATTAATCACAATGTTTTCTAGCGACCCCTGCATGGTGGCCTGTGCCTTGTGTTTCACCCTCCTGATATTATATATATATATATATATATATATATATATATATATATATATATATATATATATATACTAGGCGATAAGCCTGTCCAAGTTAATGTTACAACAAAATTAAAAATGTAAAATTATAGAAAAATATAAATAAAGCTATCCAAAATAAAAAATGTAAACCTAACTAATTCCCCTATAAAAACAAAAAATCCCACAAGATAAAAACACCCCCTAATCTAATACTAAATTATTATTATATTAATTAATAGCCCTTAAAAACTAAAATTATGCTTCCTTGACAAATTTCTTTCCGAGCATGGAGAGTTCATTAAACATTCTATTTACTAGTTAGATATTCACTCCTGGCCAGCAGGAGCAGGCAAAGAGCACCCCAGCAGAGCTGTTAAGTATCACTTCCCTTACCCATAACTCCCAGTCATTTGGCCAAAGGGAAATGGAAAAGAAGCTAACACAAGGGTATAGAGGTGCTTGAGGACTATACAAAAAAACTGCCGTCTTAATTTGAATAAGGGTGGGTCGTGGACTCTCCATGCCCGGAAATAAATAAATTTATCAGGTAAGCATAAATTTTGTTTTCTTTCCTATGGCATGGAGAGTCCACAAAACATTCTAATTACTATTGGGATACCCAAGCTAGAGGACACAGAATGAATAGGGAGGGAGAACAAGACAGGCAGACCTAAACTGAAGGCACCACCGCTTAAAGAACTTTTCTCCCAAATAAAGCCTCAGCAGAAGCAAAAGTATCAAATTTGTAGAATTTGGAAAAAGTATGTATAGAGGACCAAGTGGCCGCCTTACAGATTTGCTCTACAAAAGCTTCATTTTTGAAAGCCCATCAAGATGAAACAGCTCTAGTGGAATAAGCTGTAATTCTCTCAGGAGGCTGCTGTCCAGCTGTCACATAAGCTAAACAGATAACACTTCTCAACCAGAGATAAAGAGTAGTAGAAGTGGCCTTCTGACCCCTACGCTTACCTGAGAAAACAACAAACAGGGCAGAAGTCTGCCGAAAATCTTTAGTTGCTTGAAGGTAAAATTTAAGAGCATGCACAACATTTAAGTTATGCAAAAGATGTTCCTTCTGGGAAGAAGGGTTAGGATAAAAAGAAGGAACAAAAATTTCCTGATTAATTTTGCGATCCGACAATACTTTAGGGAGAAACCGCAGCTTACTACAAAGGACTGCCTTATCAGCATGAAAAAAAAGGTAAGCGGAATCACACTGCAGAGTCGAAAGTTCGGAAACTCTACAAGCAAAAGAAATAGCAAGGAGAAACAAAACCTTCCAAGATATTCATTTAATATTTACAGAATGCATCGGCTCAAACAGAGCCTGCTGCAAAACTCTAAGAACAAGGTTAAGACTCCAAAGAGGAGCAACAGATTTAAAAATAGGCCTGATTCTGACCAAGGCCTGAGCAAACGACTGAATATCTGGCAGAACTGCCAGACGTTTATGCAGAAGAATAGACAGAGCAGAAATCTGACCCTTCAAAGTATTGACTGACAAACCCATCTCCAGGTCCTCCTGAAGAAAAGTCAAAATTTGAGGAACCCTTACTTTGTTCCAAGAGAAACCTTTTAAATCACACCAATGAAGGTATTTACACCGTACCTTATGGTAAATTCTGTGAGTAACCGGTTTACTTGCCTGAACATAGTATCTATGACCTTCTTAGAGAAGCCACGTCTAGCCAAACTTAGACATTGAATCTCCAAGCAGTCAGTTTCAGAGAAACCAGATTTGGATGAAGAAAGGGACCCTGAAGTAGAAGGTCCTTGCTGAAAGGCAACCTTTATGGCGGAAGAGATGACATTGTCACCAGATTCTCGAACCAGATCCTGTGAGGCCATGCAGAAGCTATTAGAATCACAGAAGCTCTTTCCTGTTTGATGCGAGCAATTACTTGTTGAAGCAACGCAAACGGGAGGAAACAGGTATGCTAGATTGAAGCTCCAAGGAACCGCCAGAGCATCTACACTATGAACAGCACACAATAGTGGGAATTACGCAAGCGAGTCTTACTAACTATTATACCTGAATAATTTTGGATCGTTATCCTTAGTATAAATACATTTTAGAGATTAGGTGTATGCTACAAAGCAATTTCACTCAGATAAAATGAATATGATTAATGAACCGCTCTAGTAAGAAGAAATGGGATATTAACACTTTGAGTGAATTGTTCCAATCTAAGTAACAGCTGCTCTCACTATTTCCCACACTCGCTGCTATCTCTATATAACTAAAATCCGCTTAGCTTACGTAGCTGTATACAAACAGCACAATATACAATAAGGGTTGATTCTAATCTGACATCGACCGTGTCATATGTATAGTAACTAATAGCGACGTTACTGTGGAATTTATACAGGTAACGTGGAACATCATAGAATTTTAGACCAGAACTCTGATACTATTTAAGGTGGTCCAATTGTGGATATCAATATTTAGTTTATTCAAACGACTTGATGTGCCTTATACATAGTGAGGAATAACTCTGGCAGCAACTCCAATCAGCAATATAAGCACTATTGCAGGGTAATATTCTCAGCAACATAAATTTAAAGTGAACATTTGTGTTTTAACAATTTTGTACGATTTATTAAGAAAACTCAATATCACTAGATTTCATAAGGGTTGATTTCAACATAGTTTGAAAGCGTTGTACACACGAGTTCAAGCATTACATATCTACATATACCTTTGCTGAAGTAGTCCCAATATTGGCACAGTTTCAAGCCCTTAATATTGGGAATCCTGTAATATTATTACCACCTACATAATAATTGTAACATCTTCAATACCGGCATTAGCCACGCTTTATATTATCTTATATTAGATACAGTATATCATATTTCGTTCTTTTTGGAGTTTATACCATTTTCTTTTTCAGCTATTATCCACAATACCATTAGACGTTAAGGTCATCTTACTCTCGTATCGTATCCTTTTTTGAGGACTCTTTTGTGTCCCTATATTAGTGACTAGCAAACTTACTTATCAACTCAGTTCATTTTCCTGATTGTTTAAACTGATTTCTTCTCGAAGGCAATATTGTCATTCAATCAGGAGATTATAAAATTTCAACTCTTTTGTTGTTTTTATATGTGTGTTACATTGGGTCCCCTATTTTCATCATTTTCTCATTAAAAGTTATGTTTTAATGCGAATTTGTTCTCTCCATTACAGTCTAGGCATAGAGTGCTAATAGTGCAGTCTTTTCTGTGGGTTTCTCTTTCCCAGTCTAATCACCTCCATGCATTGAGCCACAGATAGACGAATAGCAGACTGGAGAAACAGGCAAGAAACATGAAGTTTAAATTTTCTGACGTCCGTCAGAAAAATCTTCATGGACATGGAATCTATGACTGTTCCCAAGAAACACACCCTTGTATTTAGAACAAGGGAACTCTTTCCCAGATTCACTTTCCACCCGTGGGAACATAGAATAGACAACAACATCTCAGTATGAGATCCTGCTAGATGAAAAGATGGCGCTTGAACTGGCATGTCGTCTAGATAAGGCGCCACAGCAATACCCTGGGACCTCACCACTGCCAGAAGAGCCCCCAGAACCTTTGTAAAAATTCTGGGAACTGTATCAAGGCCAAAAGGAAGGACAGCAAACTGGAAATGTTTGTCCTGGAAGGCAAACCTGAGATACTGATAGTGATCCCTATGAATAGGAACATGAAGTTACGTGTCCTTCAGATCTATGGTCATCATGAACTGACCCTTTTGGACCAAAGGAAGAATAGAATGGATGGTCTTTATCTTCAAGGACGGAACCCTGAGGAATTGATTGAGACACTTTAGGTCCAGAATGGGACAAAAAGTGCCCTCCTTCTTGAGAACTACAAATAGATTTGAATAGAATCCTAGACCCTGTTCCTCTAGAGGAACTGGAACAATCATTCCCAGGGATGATAGGTCCTTTGCACAGTTTAAGAAGGCCTCTCTCTTTATCTGGTTCGCAGATAACCTTGACAGGTGGAACCTACCCCTGGAGGACAAGATTTGAATCCTATTCTATAACTGTGGGATACTATATATATGGCCCAAGGATCTGAAACATTGCGTATCCAAGTCTGCTGAAAAAAAGAAAGCCTGCCCCCCACTTGATCCACTACAGGATCAGGGGCGGCCCCTTTATGTTGATTTAGAATCAACGGAAGGCTTCTTGGCTTGCTTCCTCCTATTCCAAGGCTGACTGGGACTCCAGGAAGACTTGGATTGATCCGACTTGGAGGAGGAAGAGGAAGACTTCTGTCCCTAAACGTTATGAAAGGAATGAAAATTAGAATTCTGGCAACCCTTAGGTCTATTTTTTATATCCTGAGGTAGGAAAGAACCCTTTCCACCTGTAATGTCAGAATGTAATGTCCAAACAAGGCCTTTCCATTATAAGACAGAGATAAAAGCTTGGACTTGGATGTAACATCTGCAGTCCAAGGTTTTAACCAGAGAGCTCTGCGAGCTAAAACAGTAAAATCAGATATCTGAGCACCCAACCTAAGAACTTGCATGTTGGCATCACAAATTAAGGTATTAGCTAGCTTGAGAGCCTTGATCCTGTCTTGGATCTCCTCTATATTAGTATCTTCTAGGATAAGATTAGATAAGTCATCGCACCAATAAGATGCTGCCCCCGCAAATGTAGCAAAACTAGCAACAGGTTGCCACTTTAATCCCTGATGAATGTACATCTTCTTCAAAATAGCCTCAAGCTTCTTATCCATGGGATCCTTGAAAGAAAAACTGTCTTTAAAAGGAATAGCTCCCTCTACTTTGGGCACCATGCGCCACAAATCACGAAGAGCATTAGCAACAGGAAACATCTTTTTAAAAACAGGGGACAGGGAAAAATGAATCCCTGGTTTATTCCATTATTGAGTTATAATATCTGCAATATGGTCTGGAACTGGAAATACTTCCACAGATGAGGGTATATCATATACCATATTAAGCTTACTAGACCTCTTTGGATTATCCGCAACAAATTCGTCGGATTCTTCCAAAGTAGCAAGAACCTCCTTTAAAAGAACTTGAAGGTGTTCTAACTTAAATCTGAAATTAATCTCCTCTGAATCTGCAGAATTGGTCACTACAGTATCAGAATCTGGCAATTCCCCCTCAGAAGCCACTGAATAATCATCCTCATCAGATAATTGAGACAAACTGACTAATGCAGCCTTAGCAGAGTCAGCTTTACTAACATCATTATGCTTAGATTTCCTCTAACACTTACCAGAAACCTTTGGAAAAGCTGATAAAGCTGCAGAAACAGCAGAATAATCTGCTCAGTGAAATCCCCAGGTAAAAAAAAAAAAAACAGGAGGTTTAGAGGAACTGCAGGGCAGTGCATGTGAAGCTTGGGAAGATTGAGGGGAAAGCTGAGGCGTAGCTTGTATAACACTATCCTGAGAGACAAGAGGCTCAGGGAGAGACATCTTATCTTTAAACTTTAAAGTTTTATTTAGACATGAAGAGCAAAACTGTTCAGTAGGAATTATCTTAGCCTCCAAACACAAATGAATCAACTTCAGCATTAGTGTCCATAATTTGGTATCAGCTCCTAACAATTAACAAAAAAATGTAATGCCAAATTAAGTTTATTTATATGAAGCAATAAAACATAAATAAGCACCTAAAACCCTCAGCTCTGCTGGGCTGTAAAAGAGCTGATTGCCCTTTTAAGGGTAGTAAAAAGAGCTTAATGCCATTTTAAGGGCAATGGCCTTACAAATGCCCATTTAGGGGGAATGGGTAGTTTAGGTTTTTTAGCGTTAGTTTTTTTATTTTAGGGGGTTTGGTGGGTGGCGGGTTTTTACTGTTAGGGGGGACTTAGTGTTTTTTAAATATAAAAGAGCTGTTTAACTTAGGGCAATGCCCTACAAAAGGCTATTGGTAGTTTAGTTTAGATTAGGGGGTGTTTTTATTTGGGGGGCTTTTTTATTTTCAAAGGGATTAGGTTTAATTTTTAAATTTTTGATCATTTTGTTTATTTTTTTCTGTAATTTTAGAGTATTTTATGTTTTGTAATTTTAGATATTTTGTTTGTAATTTAAAGTTAGGTTTTATTATTTTAATTGTAACTTAGTACTGGAGATAATTTAGGGGGTGTTAGGTTAGGGGGCTTAGTAATTAAATTAGTTATTTGTGTTGTAGGGGGTTGGCGGTTTAGGAGTTAATATGTTAATTAAGTTTATTGTGATGTGGGGGTTTGGCGGTTTAGGGGTTCATAGGTTAATTAGGTTCATTGCTATGTGGGCGGTTGGCGGTATAGGAGTTAATAGGTTAATTAGGTTTATTGCGATGTGGGGGTTTGGCGGTTTAGGGGTTAATAGGTTAATTAGGTTTATTGCGATATGGGGGTTTGGTGGTTTAGGGGTTAATAGGTTAATTAGGTTTATTGCGATGTGGGGGGTTGGCGGTTTACGGGTTAATAGTTTAATTATGTTATTTGTGGGTTAGGGGTTAATAACTTTATTTTTGAGATGTGAGAGTTGGCAGTTTAGGTATTTGTTAAAAATTTGTGCGGTAGGTTAAGTTTTTTTTTGTTATACTTCGTGCGGGTAGTTACGTGCTTTTTTTTTTTTCTTGTGGGCAGTTATGTGTTTTTTCATTTTTTCGTGCGGTTGCGTGTTTTTGTTTTTTAAGGCTTCGTTTGCCTACGCTGCATTCAGGTAGATTCTGAAAATGGCAGGGTGGGAAGGTTGATTCTTTCACCACCCTGCCATTTTCGGAATCCACTGGGATGCATCCAGGTGGATTCTTCTTTGAGGATGTGTGCGCAACTGGCAACACCAATGGACGGGTTACAAACGCGATTATTGTATAGATATGTAGATGATTATATATAGTTATAGATATATATACAAAAATACTTTATTAAATATGAATATTGCACTTCTACTTGACTGTAAAGGGCTCAATGCACTTCTATATATGAATATATATGTATGCATATGTATTTTTGTGTTTATATATGTAGATATATCTGTAAATACATATATACACATATAAATACATAAATACATATGTAAACATGTACACACACACACATACAGTCATGAACAAAAATATTGGCACCCCTGCAATTATCTGTCAGATAATGCACTACTTTGCCCAGAAAATTGTTGCAATTACAAATGTTTAGGCATTCTCATGTTTATTTCTTCTGTTTGTGTTGGTATGACACAAAAAATGCAGAAAAAAAGCCAAATCTGACACATTCCATGCAAAACTGCAAAAATGGACTGGAGAAAATTATTGGCACCCTCTATTTAATATTTTGTAGCATAACCCTTGGAAAAAATAACTGAAATCAATTGCTTCCTGTAACCATCAATAAGTTTCTTACACCTCTCTACTGGAATTTTAGACCACTCTTCTTTCGCCAACTGCTCCAGATCTCTCAGATTGGAAAATTTCCTTTTCCCAACTACTGTTTTGAGATCTCTCCACAGGTGCTCTATGGGATTGAGATCTGGACTCATTGCTGGCCAGTTCAGTACTCTCCAGCGCATTGTCTTAAACCATTTCTGGGTGATTTTTGACATGTGCTTTGGGTCATTGTCCTGCTGTAAGACCCACGACCTCTGACGGAGACCCAACTTTCTGACACTGGGCCCTACATTGCACCACAGAATTCTTTGGTAGTCTTCCGATTTCATAATGCCATGCACACAGTCAAGACATCCAGTGCCCGAAGCTGCAAAGCAACCCCAAAACATCAGTGAACCTCCACCATGTTTAACTGTAGGGACTGTATTTTTTCCTTTAAAAGCCTCTTTTCTTTTTCTGAAAACAGTAGAATGATGGGCTTTACCAAAAAGCTGTTTGTTTTGTTTCGTCTGTCTACAGCATATTCTCCCAAAATAATTTTGGCTTCCTCAGGTAATTTTTGGCAAACTCCAATTTGACTTTTTTATGTTTCTGTGTCAGCAGTGGGGTCTTCCTGGGTCTCCTACCATAGCGTCCCTTTTCATTCAGATGGCGCCATATAGTGAAAACTGACACATTTGTACCCTGTGCCTGAAGGTCAGCTTGAATTTGTCTAGAAGTTTATTGAGGTTCTTTATCCACCATTCAAACAATCATTTATTGCAATCTTTGATCATTTTTTCTCTTTCTTTCACGTCCAGGGAGATTAGCTACAGTGCCATGGGGTGTAAACTTCTTGACAATGTTGCACACAGTGGACACAGGAACATTAAGATCTCTGGAGATGGACTTGTAACCTTGAGATTGTTCATGCCTTTCCCCAATTTTTGTTCTCAAATCCTGAGACAAATCTTTGCTGCTCTTTCTCTTCTCCATGCTCTGTGTGGCACCCAGAGACACACAACAGAAAAGTTGAGTCCATTTTTCACCATTTTAACTGGTTGCCGGTGTGATTTCTATATTTACAGGAACATCACAAATTTGGAATGCAATTATTTCCAGTCCATTTTTGGAGTTTTGCGTGGAATGTGTCAGATTTGGCTTTTTTTCTCCACTTTTTTGTGTCATATAAATACAAAAAAAAATAATAATCATGAGAATGCCTAAACATTTGTAATTGCAACAATTTTCTGGGTGAAGTGGTGCATTATCTGACAGAAATGCAGGGGTGCCAATATTTTTTGACCATGACGGTATATATATATATACACATATTTACACATGTATATGTATGTATTTCTATGTTGAAGTTTGGGTTTTTTCCTAATACCTGAGACCTCATATCTTTGAGCCCTTATAACTTTTTTATGCAATTTTTTTAAAATAATTTTATCAGATAGTTTAATTATAATTGCAAATGTACTTTTAAATGTATTTCTGATATGTTTTGTGACACTTTTTATTCGAGCATAACAGTCAGAGCTCTAAGGTTGCTCTATCCCGACACGCGTTACATTCAATTGCGTTCAAGCAATCACATTTATACGCACGCTACTTCCGATGTACACAAACAGCCGCGATATAGCCGATATCACTCGCACTCAACTGTTAGCATGCCACTCATAATCTGGCCTTTAATTGTTGATTCTCAAGGACTTCAGTTTAAAGGGACAGTAAAGTCAAAATGAAGCTTCCATGTTTCAGATAGAGCATGCAATGTTAAACAACTTTCCAATTTACTTCTGTCATCAAATTTGCTTTGTTCTCTTGGTAATTTTTATTGAAGAGTAAAACTAGGTAGGTTCATAAGAGCTCAGGAGTGTGCACGTGTCTTTAGTACTCTATTGCAGCAGTGTTTTGCAACGTATTACAAAGCTACAAATAATTTTGCAAATTTGATAACAGAAGTAAATTGGAAAGTTGTTTAAAATTGCCTACACTATCTGAATCACAAAAGCTTAATTTTGACTTTACTGTCCCTTTAAGTCTGTGAAAATCAATCTTAAAATAGTAGATACAAATATTTGATATTGGAATCTTAACTCTTGTTCGATAGAGACAATCAAATGGAAGAACAAATGTCAAGGAGAACATTCGTTTCTGCCATTCAAATGTCAAAATAAAGACATTCTCTCTTATCTATAACCTTAGGTGCTAATTCAGCTGCTTAATGGAAAAAAACAGCTAAAATGAATATATAACTAGACGTTAACCATAGTAAAATATATAAATATTTGAAAATAATTTATTTAGATAAAAATAAAAAACAAAAATAAATGAATACATGTTGAGGATAAAAAGTTCACAAGAGACTTTGATTGTCTAATTATCTTGCAAACACACATGAAATGGATTAATGTAAACAGAAACAAACCAAAAAGATGTAAAACAATAGTAGAGGTCACTAACCCAACAGTGTTTTACCAAAAAAGACAAGCGACAATGTAAGTGCAAAATCATATTCAACTAAAGGGCACTGCCAAAAACTAAGCTTTGAGATCTGGCACGTTCCTATCGATAAATTATTCACAATACATATTTTTGTGTTATCTAAAATAAATATTTCTTATAGTTGTATTTTTTTAGTACATATATTTATTTACACATATATATTTTTTTTCTATCATTGTTTTTAGTTATGTTGAAAATATACTAATACATAACCTACATTGTAATCATATCATATTTTCATATGCATTTGGTTTAGAAAGATTACATGATACCCAAAAACTGATATGCCACTTGTTATTGTTTTACAAGTACCTATGGTTATGGTCGTCACGTGTTAGTGAACAAGATCTTTATTGGTAATACATTTCCATGATAGTGTTAGTTTTGGTTTCCTATTGGTACTTTTTAGTTCATGTGACTTTGAAACCACAGTTGATTGACCAGTGTTGGAAGTTTAATGGATGAAAGTTGGCTCCACAAATTGGTTGTATATGTGTAGTTTAGACTCAATGGAGCTCAATGGAGCTTGATGCCCCTGTTTCCGCATGAGTCTTCAGGTGGCCTAAAGACCGCTGCTCCATAACTGGTCTGCCTGCTCTGAGACTGCGGACATCAATCCGCCCAATCCTATATGATCATGCTGATTGACACAACCTGCTAGCGGCCGATTGGCTGCGAATGTGCAGGGGGCAGCATTGCACAAGCAGTTCACAAGAACTGCTTGTGCAATAATAAATGCTGACAGCGTATGCTGTCGGCATTTATTGATGTGCGGCGGACATGATACGCTACATTGTATCATGTCCGTCTGCACTTTAATAAATTGGCCCCTATGTCACTTCAATAGGACATAAGAAAATTCTCTCTTTGTGTAAAAAATATACTTGCCCCATGCTGTCTAAAGAGGTCAAAAAGTAAATTATGTTATCTAGATTTACAACCTGCTGAAAATCAAAAAGCTGTTTCAGGCAATTTGAAGCATTTTGAAGAACTAGGTAAAAATGGCCTCTCTAGGGAGTATTGGTCAAGCATAATTCTTTACACAAAAATAAGAGGTGTGTATTTCACCTTTAAAAGGGATAGAACATATGTTTTATTATAGCAAGGAAAGAGTTTTTGTATTTTGCAAAATGATTATTAGACTATCCATCCTTTATAGTTATCTATGAGCTGCAGGACACACTGGTATTTTTAATGAGCTTTAAATCTTATCTACAATTTCAACTATTATTTCTATAGTTTCCTGTTGCGGTTCTCACATTTTACTCCCTCCCTCCCCATTTATAATACAATTTTTGCCATTAAAAATTAAAGTGGGCAACTGTTTGAAAATTCTATCCCTGGGATCTGGGGTATATGGAGCCTGCTAATATATTGTTTCTCAACTGCGGTCCTCAAGTTCTCCCAACAGGTTTTCATTATAGCTGAACAAGAGCATAGGTGAAATGATCAGCTGATGGGTGAGAGCAGGTTAGTAACCATGGTTACTGATCAGCTGATTACTTCTCCTGTGCAATGGTTCAGCTATAATGAAAACTTGACCCGTCGGAGGTACTTGAGGACTGTTCTAATACACCCAGACCACAGTTTAGCACCTGGTGGGGCATCTTTCTTTTGAGTGTGATGTTGAATAACATGTATCAATTGTGTGTTTGGTAATAGACTACTGGTCCACCCTCTTCTAATGCTGTATTTTTTTCTGTTTTTTTCACCACTTTCACTATTTTGTGCAGCTCTGTGATTTGTTTAAAAGCATGATCTTAACCATAGAAATGTACAGTTTATCTATCGTTTAAGTTCTTTAAAAAAATAAACCTCTTTAAAAAAAATATATACACCTCTATCGTTCTTTTAAATAAAATCTAGTGGAACTTCAAATTAGAAGGTAAAATAATATCTTATGCCCAAAAAGTAACACTACAATTATGTAGTGTACTCTGTAATAAATTTGTACTACAGAAATAATTCTCTCTACTGTAAACAGTCAAATATGTAAATATATGAGGCATAGTGATTGGTAATGAGATAGTGAAACATCTACAAATAATTGATATAAACATTTTTTGTTTATTTAACGATGAAATAGACTACACCATAGATTAAATAGGTAGTTAAGAGATGTTCTGTAGGATTTGAAAAAACTGATACATATCATTTTAGCGTGTAAGGCAATTTCACAGTTTTTTTGTACTATCCGGTGTATATGATCACATATGCCAAATCTCATGTTACGCATGGTGATATTGCAAGTCACCTGATTGCCCTCTGAAAGGTAGCCTTTGTGTTCATTAATGATCTGCTACTGCCCAGATATGTAGTGCATTATGGGAAAGTTCTGCACACAATGGAAGATTGCTATTTCTTTTAGTCGACCCAAATCAAGTTGTAATTGTTGGATTTTTTTCTTCTTTGGCTGGTGCGCACAAATTTAGCTTGAGGTCCGTGTCTGTCACTACACTTGACAACTGCCTGTGGCACGCTTCAACATAGACTTTAAATTTCACATCATTATCAAAACTAAAATATATCTGCCAAAGGGGACTGGTATTACAATGCTACAGAACTGGAAAACCTGCTTTCTGATTAACATATTAAGAGGAATATGAGAAAATTCTGCTAAATCTTGGTTAGAATTTTTACTATTTCTGAAAGCTGTGCAGTTATCAAAAAATAAGTGCACCTACATTAATGTATATTGGATTGTATTTCTTTATTGTCCACATTATATTTTAATGTAGGAGCATTATATTTTATATGATATTTTGTGCATCTGCCTTAGGCAAATATTTTTATAGGAAGGTTGAAAACTGAAAACAACATGTCAACTTAAAGGAGCACATGGAAATTATGTTTAAAATGATCTATAATAGTGAGATATATTTAATGTGTGTAATAGACCAAAAATTTTCTACTTTATATTTTATTATCATTACTACTTCCTATTTTGATGTTTTTGATACCCACAATATCTGTGAATGTTACAAATTCCTGGTCACGTAAATTTTAGATGAAAACACATTTACACAAAAGTATTAACAGATTCAGGGTACACAGCATGTAGATTCATATTCGGGGATCTATTATAAGCACTTTGACTGGCAGAAGGACAATTTAATCTATGTACTTTCATATCTAAAGTGTAAATTTAATTATATCCTAGGCATTTTTAAGTAAACACTAAAGTCAAAATTAAACTTTCATGATTCAGATAGAGCAAGCAATTTTAAAACAACATTCTAATTTGCTTTCATTATTTAAATGTGCCTAATCTTTTTTTATACAGACTTTGTGCGAGACCAGCCCCTACTGACCATGTGCAAATATTCATAGGATATATGTTTATGCATTTTGTAATTAGCTTCTGGCTGTTACATGATGCAGTGGGAAGAAAAATTGAACTAACTTTGAATTTTGTTTAAAAAAAAATCTTGTACTCCTTTGAAATTCAAACTATGTGACCGATTCTCTAAACCTCGCCAGATCAGATGTGTGTTTTCACTCTGACCTTCGCAGAGGCTGCCGTGGTGTAATTATTGTAAAAAGGGGGCAGTCCCTGCAAGTGGCGAGAGGGCTCCAATAAAAAAATAAGGGAGCTTTGCTAGAGCGAAGTTAGCAGGGGTGGGGCACTTTAAAAATTAAATAAATCACATTACGCTGCTTTCTGGGTATGGCATCTTACAATCACTTCTATTTTCATATAAATGTGTTTTTCTATTAGGGTATTAAGCATTTTAAGTGTTTTAAATAAAGCTTGCCAGCTTCTAACTGTTGAGAAAATCTGCAGTGCGAAAATCTTTACAGAGTTAGTCAGTGATATGATAGGCAATTTCATATACGCCCCTGGAACATTTTAATGTTCATACCATTTTTGCAAAAAATAAAATAATTACGCTTTGCATTTTTACTTGTAAGTAAGAATTTCTGTGGGGTTTTTGCACACCCAGTGTACTTAAATTATGATTTACACTGTGCGTATTTAAAGATTTGTTCCTATGTAATTTACATATAAATTTGTACATTTTTGATAAAATACAATTTTTGGGGAAGAATTTTGTTACGATTTTTGATGCATCTTAACAATACATTTTTTTCCTGCATATTTTTATGTGAATGGTTCAATTGTTTGTTTAGTATGATTTTTAAATTAAACATTTTATTGTGCACTGTTGTAATGTTTTGCATCTCCTCCCCAAATGAAAATACAGTATACGCTCCATAGTGAGACACCTTGTTTTCAGGGTAAAATGTGGCTTTAATGAATTCCACCAGGGAAACGGAAGGGCTGGCGAGCATTCTTATCTCACCAGTCCAGAGAACCTAAGAGAATCGGACCCTATGTGCTTTTGCATTGTCTTTTTATTTTGCATTTGTTGAGTATGCTATTCTACTGTATTTAATAGTCCTTTAAAGGGACAGTCTTACTGTTACTTTTTACCTCTGTGATTACCTTGTATCTAAGCCTCTGCAAACTTTCAGTTCTTTTGACAGACTTGCATTTTAGCCAATCAGTGCTGACTCCTAGCGAGTAACTCCATGTGCATGAGCACAATGTTATCTATATGGCACACATGAACTAACGCCCTTTAGTTGTGAAAAACTGTCAAAATGCATTCAGATAAGAGGCGACCTTCAATGGCTAAGAGAATAGCATATGACCTACCTAAATTAAGCTTTTAACCAAGAATACCAAGAGAACAAAGCAAAACTGATGATAAAAGTAAATTGGAAAGTTGTTTAAAATGACATGCTCTAAGAGAATCATGAAAGTTTATTTTTGACTTGACTGTCCCTTTAAATGAATATTTTCATTTGCTGCAAATGTATTATACAACTTGTTTGTAATACAAATATCTTGCAGGGGAAAAAAATTGCCACATTGTTGCTCCTTGAAAATTGTAGAACTCATAAAGATTTGTACACGACACTCGCTGTTCTAAAATCAATAGAATGTACAAGGCTAACTGTGCTACATATTAGAAATGTGCAGGAGGGAATATTTCATTTTGGACAAATCATTCATAACGAATATTCTGAAAAAAAATTTTTGTAGTATTTGATTGATGCACTATTTGGTATTTGTTTTATTTAAAGCCAAACAAATACTGAAAATTCATTAGGATTTACATTAGTTTTTGTTTAAATGTACAGTATGTAAATATTACTTTAGCACATGCTGTGTGCTGTGCTGCACTAACTTTTAAAAAGCTAATTTAAAAGATAAATATATACTTATGAATTTTGTTAATATATATTTGTTGTTCTTTAAATTAGTTAGTGCATACGTTCAGAAATTAATATCTGTATTTTTGTCACAAATATGCGTTCATAACAAAACAAATGAACATCTCTACTTCATATTTTTCCCTAACTGACTTCACGAAATGTACTAACCTAATAACTGTGGCTAACCTTGTCTTATGCAGACAAAAAAAACAGTTGCAGCAAGAAAGGTGTTAATTTGTTTTTAAAATAGTTTGACTTGGCTGAGCTGTGCTGTAATTACAAGGTGTTTACTATTCCTTTAATTGTCACATATTTTTCAATATGTGTGTGTGAATAAGAAGCAAAAACACCCCTGGAAAGCACAAACACTTAATTATATAAGTGGTGTCTATTCAGCAGTGTTTATCTGTAAATAAAGCAAAGTGCATGTAAATATAACAGAGAGTTTCTTAGCCTTCACTGTATACAGGACTTTAATGAGCTAAAAAACATCTCGAGGGCTTTCCTGGGAATAGAGATGGACCTTTCTGATTCATTTCAATAGGATTTAGATAATTGAACAAAGCATGACAAGATTACAAACTCACTTCACTGGTTTATCTGTACAGTGATCTGGAGTTGTAACATAAAGGAACATTTTACAGGATTTATGTTGCAGGATATGACAGTATGACCATTTGATTTATAACGCAAATTACTGTATACAGCAAAAATCATGTTTTTTTATTTTAGGGTCTGTCTCAGTGACATTTTTAAAAACATCTTTATGTGAAGATGTAAAAAAAAAAAAAAAGTGAATTAGGAAACCAAAGTAGATTTTGTGATTTTTGTTTCGTCATATAGAAATGTTAGTTTAGTATCTTGCGTTGGCTGTGAGCCAATAAAAAAATGTTTAATTGTAAAGAGCTTTTGAAAACACAGAGGCCTGTTTGAAGAATATTTTATTTGTACACAGAAACTGCTTACCTCTTGCACTGTGATCAACTTACTATTCCACACCAGAACTGCTCTCAACCATAAACAATGTATACCACATACATACTACAGAATAGTATATCAGCTCACAAGCAGTTACATTTTCCCAGTACCAGTAAAGGGACAGTAAACAACTTAAAACTGTAATAAAATATTTAGCTATACATAGTAAAACAACTTTGCAATATACAGTACTTAAAGGGACAGTACACTGTAAAATTGTTTTTCCATAAATGTATTTTAAATGACTTGTTATACCAGCTGCAGAGTATAAAATATTTGAGAAATTGCATTTTCGGGTTTATTTGTGTATCTGAAGTAGCTGGTTTTGTGCTTTGAAACCACAGCCTATTACAATGGGTTGAGCTTCAGGTAATATCAGATCTCATTATGTTATCACTTTTATGTACACAGACTTGCTTCCTTATCTTATATTTGTCTGGAACACCAAAGCTCAATACATAGAGAGAACAATGGAAAATGATAATGTTATTACTGAACTATCATGCCCCCCACTGAGGCTGTAATCTCTTCTGCTGGCTGTGTTTACTTAGGCTTGTCAATAGCGTATACGCCAGTATCAACACTTTCAGTATAGGTTGGGAAACCACAAGCTAAATCAGCTATTTCAAATGCTGAAATATGAGTAAAGGAGCTACTTGCAATCAATGTAATACACTCTAGCAGGTAAAAAGGATCATTGGGAATAATTTAAAGGGGAGAAAGTTTTTGGGTGAACTGTCCCTTTAAAGTGAATGTCAAGTTACTAATAGTGTCCCACGGCATTGGATAGGCTTTTAAAACTTAACAAGGGTTTAATTCATGAAATCTTTTATATGTATATATTTTGCAGACTTTTTACCTATTAACCACTGCAACGATAAGCGCAGCTCTCCCATCCGCCATATTGTCAAATTGATTGACAGATGATGATTTGTAAAATAACTAATCCTTTTTCCCCCCGGGGCGTTCAGCCCCTTTGCGTAAACGTCACGGTCCATGGGGGAAACAAGGATTGGTTCTTTTACGAATCGTCATCTGTCAATCAATTTGACAAAATGGCGAATGGGAGAGCTGCGCTTATCGTCGCAGCGGTAAATAGTGAAATTATATTTTTTACACAAAGATAGAAGTATCTTATATCCTATTGAAGTGACATGGGGCCAATTTATTAAAGTTGCATTGTCTAGCTGTGAAAAACTGTTAAAATGCACTGAGCTAAGTGAAGAGGCCTTTAATGGCTTAGAAATTAGCATATGAGCCTACCTAGGTTTAGCTTTCAGCAAAGAATACCAAGAGAACAGAGCAAATTTGATGATAAAAGTAAATTGGAAAGTTGTTTAAAATGACATGCCCTATCTGAATCATGAAAGTTTAATTTTGACTAGACTATCCCTTTAAATCAGTGAGATAATCGGACATCAGGACACCTACATGCACAAATGGCATGATTATATATTTTATATTTGATTATATTTCTCACATGCACCGGCGTGATTGTCACTAACAGTACAAGCGTTCTTAAAATAAGGTTTTTACAGTAGATCGCATAATCCTGGCTTGCAGTAAAATTAGCTGCCATCCAGACTGATTAAATAATGTGATCTACCATCTTAATAGTAAATCTTCTGCATATTTTGGCTTAATTGGTATTCAAAATTTGTCTTCATAAGCAGGAAATTCTTTTGTATCAACTATTTCTGTACACATTTTTGAGAGTCAAGTATTGCTTCCAGTTCTAACATAAGGGCTTTGGAGGTAGTTAAGGACTGAAAAATGTTCCCTGTTTCCATACTTTAAATGTTTCTGCTGCAAAATAAAAAATCTTTTCCCTGGAGATAGATGGCGATTTTATTGAGTTAGATCCTGAAGGTTATACTGATGATTGTTAAGAAGCAGCGGCCATCAAACCACTGCTTCATAACCTTCTATACCAACTCTAAAGTGGTTTTTCTCAATCCTTGTGGACTTCTCAGACCGAGGTGATTGATAACCCTTGCTTATGAGTGATTGGCCATGCGCGCGCAGGGATTGTATAATGATCAATGCAGGCAGCATATTGCTGCCCGCTAGCCGTAATGTTGGGTGGACAGGGGCAGAAATGTCCATCCTTGTCTATCCAGCTATTAGTAAATGGAGGCTTAAGACTTTATTGGAATAAAAAAAGAAAAGTTAAAAAGTGGTAAATGGAGCCGATAAGAGGAAACCCATGGTTTCTTTATTATTTAAAACTAGAAAAGTTACCACCCATTTGGAGTCATTTAGAATGTTACCTTTCCTTTCACTAGATCTTTTTGTGCCCGGGATCATTACAAAAATGTTTTGCCATATTTTATGTGTCAGTCATTGAAAAGAGTACCCTGGTTTCCAATCCACACAATTAGCCTTCCAATTTTTTTTTTTGGAAGGCTAACTGTGGTGTTTCTTTTATTTTTTGTTATTTAAATCCTTTCCAATTCATTAGTGAAGCTTGCAATAACTATTTAACATATTTACCTTTTCTAATGCATTTGGGACGACTCCATTCCTTTAGAAAATGTTTCAAATGCTACACCTTGAGCTATGCCTGTTATGTGTGACATTGTTTAGATGCTTCAGCTGCTTTATTCTCAATGAAAAAGCTTTGTGCATGTTCAGTTTACTAAATGTATTTTTTTGTTTAATAGAAAGTAACAAATTAGTGTGCCAATTACATTTCTAATATACAAAACTTGTACACAAATGCCTTATTTTTATTAAATTAAGTGTTTAACTATGTTGGAGATGAAATCACTCAGAATGTGCACATATGTTCTGAACTAACATTCACCTAGATTACAAGTTTTGCGTTACAGTTTTAACGCTGAAAAAATGGCCATTTCAGTGTAAAAACCGTAACGCAGCCATTACGAGTCTTGTCGGTATAGCTATTTTAGCCTGTAATGCAATGTCAATCCCGCACTCAAAAAAATTATGTTTTTGTGTGGGATTTCTATAGCGCTGGTATTACAGGTTGTGCGGTCCGGCTAAAATGCTTGCGTTCTAGCCTATACCAACACAATCCGTTCTGCCATCTGAGAACAGTAGTTATAAGTTTTGCGCAATAAAACTGTTGCACAAAACTCATGACTAAGATGTTACAAAGTACACTAACACCCATACACTACTTATTAACCCGTATTCCGCCGCCCTCCTGCATCGCAAACACTATATTAAACTTATTAACCACGAATCTGCCGCTCCCGACATTGCCGCCACCAATAAAAGCTATTAACCCCTATTACGCTGCTCCCCGACATCGCCACCACTATAATAAAGTTATTAACCCCTATTTACCCGCACCCCAACATCGACAACACTATAATAAAGATATTAACCCCTATTCCGCTGCTCTCCGACATTGCCGCCACTAAATAAAAATTTTAAACCCTAAACCTCTGGCCTCCCACATCACCGCCACTAAATAAACCTATTAACCCCTAAACCGCCAGTACCCCACATCGCAAAAAACTAAATGAAACTATTAATCCCTAAACCTAACAACCCCCTAACTTTAAATTAAAATTATAATATTCCTATCTTAAAATAAATAAAAACTTACCAGTGAAATAAAAAAAAAACTAAGTTTCAACTAACAATTAACCTAACATAACTATTATACTAAAATTAAAATAAATACCAATTAAATAAAATAAATTACTAGGGATGGGCGAATGTGTACATTTCTGAATTTGAATGTTAGAACGAATGTTATTACCGAAATTCGAATTACAAATCCGAATGTTGATAAGAACGAATATTCTTAAAAATTCTATAATCGAATGCTATTTACAGTTTTCGAATGTCACTTTCGATTTTGAATGTTTATGTTTAGATCGAATGTCCACATATTCATGTGGTAGGGAATCTAGTAAATTGATACATAATAGATACAAATATATCAATTTGAATGTTTCTATTTCGATCGAATATTGCATAATTTGAATATTACATTTAAAGAAAGCATTAGAAATACTATTACAAACATAAATTTGAATTTTTCAAATTTGAATATTGCATAATTCAAATATTACATTTAAATAAAGCATTATAGAAATACTATTACAAATATATAAATTCGAATTTTTCGAATTCGAATATTGCATAATTTGAATATTACATTTAAAGAAAGCAATAGAAATACTATTACAAATATATAAATTCGAATTTTTCGAATTCGATTATTGCATAATTTGAATATTACATTTAAAGAAAGCAATAGAAATACTATTACAAATATATAAATTTTATTTTTCTAAACAAATATTTTCAAATGTAATCGTAAAATTCGAAACCGAACATTCGAAAATCGAATGTTAGAATGTTATGTAAACATTCGAAATTCGATTCGAACGAACGAATGTGTTAAAATTCGTTTCATTTTTTTGAATGTTGTGAAACATTCACCCATGCCTATAAATTACACATTAAAAAAAAACTAACACTACTTAAAAAATGTAATTCTAAAATTACAAAAAATTACAAACACTAAATTACAAAAAATAACAAACACTAAATTATGAAAATTAACAGACGAAATTATCCAAAATAAAAACAATTACACCTAATCTAATAGCCCTATAAAAATAAAAAAGCCCCCCAAAATAAAAAAAAACCCTAGCCTAAAATAAACTACCAATTGCTCTTAAAAGGGCCTTTTGTAGGGCATTGCCCTAAAGAAATCAGCTCTTTTACCTGTAAAAAAATACAAAGACCCCCCAGCAATAAAACCCACCACACAACCAACCCCCCAAAATAAAAAACCTAACTCTAACAAAAAAACTAAGCTACCCATTGCCCTGAAAAGGCCATTTATTTCTTTTGCATTGCCCTGAAAAGAGCATTTAGCTCTTTTAAAAAAGCCCAAACCCTAATCTAAAAAAAAAACCCCACCTAACAAAAGTTAAAAAAAAAACCTAACACTAACCCCCGACGATCCACTTACAGTTTCTGAAGTCCGGACATACAGGTGGTGAGAAGTCTTCATTCAGGCAGCGAGGTCTTCATCCATCCAGGCGCTGTCTTCTATCTTCATCCAGGCGGCATCTTCTATCTTCATCCTGGCGTCGTCTTCTGATTTGAATAGCCAATAGAATTTCAGTAGCGCTCATTCTATTAGCTGATTTGAATTTCAAAAATCAAATCAGCCTATAGGAATGCAAGGGAAGCCATTTTGAAAAGGCTCCCTTGCATTGAAGATTCAGTGTATGGCGGTTACCGTATGAAGAGGACGCTCCGCACCGGATGTCTTCAAGAATGCACCAGCCCCACAGCCTGGATGAAGATAGAAGATGCCACCGGGATGAAGATAGAAAAGAAAAAAGCTTACTTTGATCGGTGTTTGCACGCGAGCAAGCATTTTTTTTTTAGCGCCAATGGCAATCTAGCCTATATGTGTTAATGATAGGAACGCCCACTTACAAAAATGCTAGAAAAGATAGGTGAAGCAAGACTCTATGAATGTCGATATAATCTCACTTTACCAAGAAGACTCATTTGTTGCCAAATGATCACAAATAAATTAAGCACAATTTAATTCCTTAGCCCTTTATCTTAGACAAGCTGGTTTTACTGCAAACTGTGAGGCTTGCAATTGCTCGTTTTCTATCTAGAATCTTCTTAATTGTATTCTCCATTTCTGCACCTGATCAAATTTTCTTTCAGAAATGTGTTCTAAGACCTATTGGTCTGCTGACCGTTTTTATAGATATAAATATGTACAAGTTTGCCCAGAAACATGTAAGGTTAATGTTTATCACCTCCAGCCCATTTAATCTAGCAAATAAAATATTAAGGATGTCAATACTTGAGTACAAGTATTGAAAAGAGAAGAAAGCATGTAAAAGGGACATTAACCCCTTCACACAATCTGACGTATATATATATATATTGTGCGGGACTTTGGCTATTGTAACGCACAATGTATATATACTTCTGAGCTTCAGGAAGCTCCAGCAATCTTGGCTGTTAAATTACAGCCGAGAGCTGGAGTTCTGAGCTGTAGGCATCTGCATGCATATAGAACCGGAGTACGATCGGTGCTCCGGTTCCATATGAGGGCAGATGCCAGATCATTACACACAGTGACACTGTCTGTGTCACTGTGTGTAACAATCTTCTGCTGGTGCCAGATGGAAGGTGCGGTCCATCCGCGGAGGGGGAGGGAGGTGGCCAAAGTTTGAGGGCCCTTCAATAATACAAAATAAAAATAAAGGGAGAAGGAAAACAGGTGGGGTGGGAATGTGTGGGGGCCCTAAATAATGATCGTGGGAGGAGGTACCACTACACTTTAGAAAATAATATTAAAAAATTAAAAAAAATAGTTTCATAGGTACTGCCAGACAGCTGCCAGTACCTAAGATGGCGGTTAATAGTAAGAGTGGGGAGGGTTAGAGAGCTGTTTGGGGGGGATCAGGGAGGTTTCAGGGTAAAGGGGGATCCTACACTGTAGAACATATATATAAATATATATATATATATATATATATATATATTAAATGCCATACATTTTCATACTGGCAGACTGTCTGCCAGTACCTAAGATGGGGGTGACCAGTAGGAGAGGAGGGAGGGAAGATAGCTATTTGGAAAGGATCAGGCGAGGGATCAGGGGGTGGGAAGTGTCACTAAAGCTAAAATTAACCTTACATGCTACCTAATTAACCCCTTCACTGCCAGGAAAGTGTGGTGCGCAGCTGCAATTAGCGGTCTTCTAATTACCAAAAAGCAATGGCAAAGCCATATATGTCTGTAATTTCTAAACAAAAGAGATCCCAGAGAAGTTTTTACAATCATTTGTGTCATGATTTTAGTAAAGAACCCAAACTTTGTGAAAAAATGTAACAATTTTTTTTTATTTGATCGCATTTGACGATGAAATAGTGACATCAAACATTCGTAAATGGTCCTAGATCAATACCTTGGGTTGTCTACTTTAGAAAAAAAAAAAAATATATATATACTACTACATATATATACATCTACTTATTACTTAGTGATTGCTTAGAGCAATGCACATTTATTCCTAATTGTCCTGGACTACTCTTTACTGTGCTAAGATATTTAGTTTGTATAAAGACATATTGCAATGCAGTGTATAATTGCTGATTTGTATATGATATGTATATAATAAATTGACTTTCATTTCCCTTAAAAAAATCTTGCATTATAGAGGTACTAGTTGAGAGCAATACATACAATGAAATAGTTTTATGAGACTGATTTTTCACTAGACATGTGTATTCGTTTCGTTACAAATGCACATTCATGAAGGAAAAACGTATATTCATCTCGTTTTCACAAAATTAATATCCAAACGAATGCAGCACAAAATTTAAAGAAAATGTATGAATAATGACAAATTTGTTACCTTTAAATTGTTAAAATTCATACCTTTAACATGCTTGAGACTGGAGAGACACGCTAATCCTCCCCTCTTCTCTTCTTCACAGAGTTCCGGCCGTGCTAATGCGAGGCTGCGCTAAGCATGCCCCAGCACTCTGTGAAGAGGTAAAAGGATTAGCTCGTCTCTCCAGCATGTTAAAGGTAAGTAATTTTACCCTATAGGCGAACTTTTTCACCTGTAGCAAATGAACATCTACATTCGCTTAACAAAAATTAATGTAAATGCTCCATGAATGGTCGGTATTCGTCTAGTTTAAAATGAAACGAATACCGAATAGCACAGGCAGTGAAGATTCGAAAAATAAAGTATTTTGAATATTCGGAACAAAAGATTCGGCTGAACCAGTGCACATGTCTATTTTTCACAGCTGTGCCTTGTGCTTTGTACAATCTGCAATAGTCTTACAGCAGATATTAGCTCTTACTATAAAACAGTAACCCTTTAATGATCAAAGGAAATTTGCATGTTAAACACTAACATTTATTTTTTAATTAAAATAGGCTTTGAACTGCAATTTCTGGTGTTATTTAACATTCTTCTAAATGTTATATACCGGTATTATGGTTTCAGCACAGAAAGCTTTATATATATATATAGTTCAAAAGATATTGCTGTAAGTTGCGCTCTCCCTGAGCGTCCTGTCGAGCACCAGTATCCGGCGCTATGGAGAGTGGACGGGGGACACACCCCCTGTAGAGATCCTATTCATTGGCTGCAGCTCCAAGCGTGTCTGCCACACACGCTCCAGGCAAATACACTGAACAAAAAGGAAGATGCGCTCGATGCAATAGGTACTTGTAAATATTTAAGAAGTTCCAAGCAGGAGATAATAATAAAAGCCACGTTTATTAGAAAAAATGAAAAAATGAAAAAAGGACCAAAAATACAAGATCCTAGAATTAAGCCAGCAGTGACTCGGTCAATCAGGTAGGTGAGCTGATCCTCATGCAGGCATGTTTCGTGCGTTTGCGCACTTATTCACTGCTTACCTGGGGATCAGCTCAGCCACCTCTTAAAGGCCAAGTTAACACGTAATAACCAAATCCTAAACCTGATTGGATACTTGAATCCACATGACATGATAGATTAACACATTGATTAACATAAGTCTTCAAATACACACTTATGGTGCTTTTAAATATCTTAATAGAAAAGTGTCGACAGGCAGCTATAAGTAGTAAATATTGCCCCTATACATATGCCTATAAAAAATTCTTATAATTTAAAAGACTACAGTTATTTTTAGTTTTGAACTTTCAGTCAAAGATAGGTAAAGATTGAAACAACTCAAAGATTTAATTTATGTGCACTAGCTAGATATGTGTGCTATACTGATATACTCTGCTTTTAAAGTAAGAAAGAATCAAGATTTTTATATGAAGGAAAACCTAGATATATTTATGTGATGGCCTTTCAAACAAAGATAAACAAGAAAGAAAAAGCGCAATAATAATTGCACTTATAACATGTTAATGTGTTCTCATATATTATATAGACATATCCGAATGAAACATCATTTAAGTGAATACATCAAGATCACGATCACGCCTGATGTTTAACCCCTCTGGTTCACTTGTCTGTAAGGTAAACATCCAAAAGATTTCCTTTTTATTAAGTAAAGTTTCCCTATTACCCCCTCTCCTCCATTTAGTTATGTGATCAATTCCCTGTATTTTTAGAGATGAAACGTCTGATTTATGATTTATTTTAAAATGTCTAGATACAGGGGTGTCACTTTCTTCATCATCTATTGACCTCAGATGCTGCAAAAATCTGTCTTTCAAAGACCTTTTTGTTTTACCTGTGTATTGTATTTTACGGATATCACAGGTAAGGAGATAGACAACATGAATTGTTGCACAATTTATGTAGTATCTAATATCATATTCTTTACTCGTTGTGCTGGAAACAAATTTGTTACCTTCATTCACAAAGCTGCATGTTTTACAGATGGGTCGTCTACACTTAAAACATCCCTGCCTTTGTTTGAGCCAACATTTGTTAGTTTTAGTTTTAATGTCAGATGGAGAGAGATAATTTGCTAAGGTCTTAGCTTTCTTAGGGATAAAGTCACATCCTGACTTTAAAATTTCTTTAATGGTAGGATCAGAGTATAAGATAGGAAGAGACTCCCTAATAATGTCACATATTTTGTTATATTCAACACTAAAGGTAGTGATAAATTTAACCCTATTCAATTCTTCACTCTTGGTTTTCACTTTTTTAGATCTATACTGAAGCAATGTTTCTCTAGGAATTCGATCAACACTTTCTTTTGCTTTGGATAGTAAATTTTCATGATAGCCTCGCTGTCTAAATCTATCTGTTGCTTCACTGGCCTGTTTATGGTATTCCTCTTCTGTAGTACAATTTCTCTTGATACGAGTATATTCCCCCTTGGGTATACCTCTTAGAACATGCCGAGGATGGCATGATTCAAATTTTAACAAAGTGTTCCATGACGGAAGTGTTCCCTAACAAAGTGATTTTTCTAGTAAATCTATTTACGTCTAAGATGGTTTCAAAGACATTGAAATGATTGGAAGGCACAAAATTTAGACCTTTAGACAATACATTTACTTGACTAGAAGTTAGATTTTCAGAAGACAAATTAACAACACTTTTATCAATTAAGCATATTTCTTCATTTCTTTTTGTGACCTCATTTTGTATCCAGATCTCATATTTTTCTTAGTGTCCCTTGGTTCTGTTACGGCCACCCCGGCATCCTCTATGTGTTTTTTTCTTACTGCCTGAGTGGCTAGATCCTGCCCATTTTTTGACTGGTTAGTCAAGTTGTCACTATGATAGGGCACCTCAGATGCCTGAAATACTGCTGCTGTCACTTCCATGTCAATGCCGTCGCCGTCTGAAGAGTCACACTCATATTCAGTGTCAGAAAATGTGACACTTTTTCCCTTTTTATTTGCTTTCCAGGGCTATATTTGCCCCCTCCTATGCCAACCTATTTTTGAGTTGGTGGGAGCTGTCCCACGTCTTTGGAGATATGAACCCATTTAAGGACATTATAATCCATTATTATCGTTACATAGATGATCTGTTTTTTATTTTGGAATGTGATGAAATTAAAGCAGATCTGTTTTGTAAATATCTCAACTGCAACCAACAAGGCATCAAATTCACGGGCATTCACAGTGTAAGCAGTGTGAACTTTCTGGACTTAACTGTCCAGGGCGGCAACGTAGGATCTTTGATACAAACCAAAATGTATAGGAAAGAAACAGCAGGGAACACTTTGTTAAAATTTGACTCATGCCATCCTCGGCATGTTCTAAGAGGTATACCCAAGGGGGAATATACTCGTATCAAGAGAAATTGTAGTACAGAAGAGGAATACCATAAACAGACCAGTGAAGCAACAGATAGATTTAGACAGCGAGGCTATCATGAAAATTTACTATCCAAGGCAAAAGAAAGTGTTGATCGAATTCCTAGAGAAACATTGCTTCAGTATATATCTAAAAAAGTGAAAACCAAGAGTGAAGAATTGAATAGGGTTAAATTTATCACTACCATTTGGGGTTGAATATAACAAAATATGTGACATTATTAGGGAGTCTCTTCCTATCTTATACTCTGATCCTACCATTAAATAAATTTTAAAGTCAGGATGTGACTTTATCCCTAAGAAAGCTAAGACCTTAGCAAATTATCTCTCTCCATCTGACATTAAAACTAAAACTAACAAATGTTGGCTCAAACAAAGGCAGGGATGTTTTAAGTGTAGACGACCCATCTGTAAAACATGCAGCTTTGTGAATGAAGGTAACAAATTTGTTTCTAGCACAACGAGTAAAGAATATGATATTAGATACTACATAAATTGTGCAACAACTCATGTTGTCTATCTCCTTACCTGTGATATCTGTAAAATACAATACACAGGTAAAACAAAAAGGTCTTTGAAAGACAGATTTTTGCAGCATCTGAGGTCAATAGATGATGAAGAAAGTGACACCCCTGTATCTAGACATTTTAAAATAAATCATAAATCAGACATTTCATCTCTAAAAATACAGGGAATTGATCACATAACTAAATGGAGGAGAGGGGGTAATAGGGAAACTTTACTTAATAAAAAGGAAATCTTTTGGATGTTTACCTTACAGACAAGTGAACCAGAGGGGTTAAACATCAGGCGTGATCTTGATGTATTCACTTAAATGATGTTTCATTCAGATATGTCTATATAATATATGAGAACACATTAACATGTTATAAGTGCAATTATTATTGCGCTTTTTCTTTCTTGTTTATCTTTGTTTGAAAGGCCATCACATAAATATATCTAGGTTTTCCTTCATATAAAAATCTTGATTCTTTCTTACTTTAAAAGCAGAGTATATCAGTATAGCACACATATCTAGCTAGTGCACATAAATTATATCTTTGTGAGTTGTTTCAATCTTTACCTATCTTTGACTGAAAGTTCAAAACTAAAAATAACTGTAGTCTTTTAAATTATAAGAATTTTTTATAGGCATATGTATAGGGGCAATATTTACTACTTATAGCTGCCTGTCGACACTTTTCTATTAAGATATTTAAGCACCATAAGTGTGTATTTGAAGACTTATGTTAATCAATGTGTTAATCTATCATGTCATGTGGATTCAAGTATCCAATCAGGTTTAGGATTTGGTGATTACGTGTTAACTTGGCCTTTAAGAGGTGGCTGAGCTGATCCCCAGGTTAGCAGTGAACAAGTGTGCAAACGCACGAAACATACCTGCATGAGGATCAGCTCACCTACCTGATTGACCGAGTCACTGCTGGCTTAATTCTAGGATCTTGTATTTTTGGTCCTTTTTTCTGTTTTTAATTTTTTCTAATAAACGTGGCTTTTATTATTATCTCCTGCTTGGAACTTCTTCAATTATTACAAGTAAATATTGCATCGAGCGCATCTTCCTTTTTGTTCAGTATATATATATATATTTATATATATATATATATATTTTTTTATATATATATATATATATATATATATATATATATATGATATATATAATTGATCTGCACTATAAGAAGTGTTGTGTACGCTTATCTTTATAGATCTCTACAGCTGCATCTCTGCACTCAACTTGGCCCTTGTGTAATTTTTTGATGAGCTGCACCTTACACTTTAAAGAGCGAAATATTTGGGGACTCACACTCAGCAAAAGGATACAACTCTTTTGTAGTTATATTTATATTTTTAAGTCTTTTTATTTTTGAGACTTTATTTTACTGCACATGATTGCATTGCATTGCATTACATTCGATAACATAGTATTATAGTCTATTGGAATGGAATTTATTGCATTGTATTATATTGGATTTTATTATTTAATTTGTCTTTATTAAATCAATATTGCAGTATATTTTATATGAGCAAGTTAATGACAAGCCAATAGCAGTATTTGATTACTACTATTTAGCGATCAACAGTGATCTATAGTGAATTCTAGTAACTACTAGTGATTAATACTCCCTTTGTAATTTGTACCATCACCAGTGTGTGCCGCTTTTTTCTGTATTAGAGGGTACACATTTTCTTGAGTACTCATCTATACAAGTAGTTATACTTAAATATATATGTCAAAATAACATGAGTATTGCTTTGAGCAATACTTTGTTTATTGGACTAACTAAACATTTATAAGTAGCCAGGCTTTCAGAAGATTTCTTCCTTTCTCAACTCTGAATCTGAATCAGTGGCTACTCCAATAAAAAGAAATATATATATATATATATATATATATATATATATATATACGGTATATATATATATATATATATATATATATATTATTGATGTGCATTCATTTTTGGATGAATGTACAGTCATACTGAAAATCAGATATTCGCTTTCGCTTACAAAAAAGAATATCCGAATGAATGCACCAATTAGATGGAAAGAAAAGTAAAAAACTCTGATGAAATGAAGTTTTTTTTTGTTTCCTTTAAACTGATTTTTAGCGCTTTATGCTTATGCTCTAGAGAGAGTGATAACCCAATCCTCTTCTTGATAGGTCCTTGGCCCTGCTAACAGGAGGCTTAGCATGCTCGGCACCCAAGACCTTCACTAACTTTTGTGCAGGTCCTTGTAGCCGAACTGTTAAGCATCCTGTTTTCATGGTCAGGGATCTGGCAAGAAAAGTATTGGGTTAAGGTAAGTATGTACAGTAGCTACAGGTGAACTTTTCAATGTTTAAAGAAAATTTGATTTTAATTTCCTTTGAATATTCTTAATAAAAATTTCATCCAAAAGAACCTTTATTTTCCGGCACATGTCTCTCTCTCTCTCTCTCTCTATATATATATATATATATATATATATATATATATATATATATATATATATATATATAAAACAGTTTTCCACAGAAAATTTTGCCAGACGGGTGGCATTATGAAATAGCCTGGTGAGGGCAATGTATTATTTTCTAAAATGATAGTATTTTAAGCTATCCAAAGCACAAATTAATTGCATAATTTAACATAAATGTATTTAACAATAATTTGTGCAATAAAAACATTTTTATTATTAGCTCATTTTAGCTTAATATTGGCTACATTTTTATCTAGGTGGTCAGTAAAATCAGAATTGGGTATGATTAGAAGCGCACTAAAGAAAGGATAGGGCAGAAATATAAGATTGAAATATGTCATGTATCATTACCTATATATAAATATATAAAAACATGTCCATACAAATATCTGGATATAGACAAAGTATTAAAACAATGTATTTAATCTAATACAATGTGTTTATTCTAGAATAGTATATTTATTCTAAAACATGAAATGCTTAAGCACAATGTATTGATGTTACAGTACGTAACATGGATCCATGTGATACAATGAGCTCAATAATAAATATAAAATATAAAAACAATGCAATAAGTTCCTAGATTAATGTGTGCACTATGTTAATGGTAATAGTCAATTAGTCCAAGATAATGTCTATGATGAATCCGTGTCCAATCCTAAAGTGACGATGTGAAAAAATCAATAAATTCACTGTGCAAAAATAATCAACTGGGTCAACTGACAGGAAATACATCATCATAGAAGGTCAGGCAAACTTTTTTGGCGCCAAAATGATTAGTAAGCCATTGGTTGATATAGAATATAAAAAGGCTACCATTACATACCATATTTAGTCTTGATAAAGGCCCATGATAGGGCCAAAACGTGGTGACAGTACATGGCAAGCCTATTTCTTTATTCACAAATAGTCTTTAGTGTTATTGCACTATTATATCTTTTTACTTTTAGGTTTCAAAAACACTACACATAGAAGGATCTTTTTGGAGAAATCAACATCCTCCAGTAGGATTCCCTATCACTCACTTCTGGAATTACAACACTACATAACTCTTTCTGAGCTTTTGTATTTTTGTACTTTTTGGGTATTTACCCATATGTTGAGTTGTCATTTTTTTTTATTTGTTTTAATTTTTGAATGCATTTTCCCCTTCACACTATTATCATTTTTAAAGATTTTTGGTACATTATCACTTTAGGATTGGACATCATAGACATTATCTGGGACTAATTGACTATTACCATTAACGTGGTCCACACATTAATCTAGGAACTGATTGCATTTTTTTTATATTTTATATTTATTATTGAGCTCATTGTATCACATGAATCCATGTTACGTACTGTAACATCAATATATTGTGCTAAAGCATTTCATGTTTTAGAATAAATATACTATTCTAGAATAAACACATTGTATTAGATTAAATACATTGTTTTAATACATTGTCTATATCCAGATATTTGGATGCACATGTTTTTTTATACCCCATTTTTAGGAGCTTCTAGGCAGACACATACCAAGCGCTGGGTTAACCCGAAATCGTACATGGTCAGTAAAATCAGCCAGGTGTGGGCACCTGCTTAAAACGTCCTGAGGAGAACACTGCATATGTATATATCTTAAAAAATGTTTAAACTGTTTAAAATATATATATATATCCACAAGTCCTTTACCCAGCACTCTCGTTTTGTTGTTCAATTCCCCCCTTTGATAAAGGGGGAAACCCCAAAACCTTACTGACAATAAAAGTCACTGAGTTGTATATATAAAGACCTACGAGTGCGGTCTCCTATTTTTGGCTTTTATATATATATATATATATATATATATATATATATATATATATCTTTTTAAATAGTTAGAACATTTTTTAAAAGAATTAGCAAACATTTGCAAAAATAAATAACAATTAATGTCTTAGTTTTACTTTTTTAAATCTGAAAAACTCCCCCTAAATATGTATACAATTTTATTACATATTTCTAAACACTCTATACTCATAAATAACATCAAATACATACAAATTAAAATGTGTGTATATTTTATATCTTTGTAAAATGCCTTAAAACAAGTACTGTGCGTACTATAAATGTAATAGAAAATGCTTTTGTGCAGCTTTTTAATAATTGTAATACATATAAGCAGCAATAAAGATTCCTCTATTTCTATTTCCTCAGCAGTGTCTAAAATCTGATTCATGGAAAACAAAGGAGAATTACTCAAGCATTTAAGAAAGGGATTATATCTGGTTTAAATGTACATTAAAACAACAAATCTTCCAAAAACACCATATAAAACGAACACAATTTTCACACATTAAATGCGATTTAGTCCGTTTACAACTTGGTAACCTATGCCAATAAAAGCAAATGCGCTTCTATCGCAGCATAAATAGAAGAAACATTTAATTAGCTTTTCAGACAGTTTATAAAATAACACCTCTCTGCGACTAGGAGGTATGTAGGAAAAAATATACAGAAGACGGGAATTTACAATGTCTCTCATAGGGTTTTATGTAGATTCTTTAAGTAGATTGAAGTCAAGTCACAGTCACACATAACTGCCTCAGGTAAGACACTGCTGCTCCTATGGGGTTATCAAACAGACCAGCCCTTGCAGGCAGTGCAAAACCTTCTTCTGGGATGTGCTCATCGCCTGGCCGGTATCTCTTGGATTATCCCCATAACACTAAAACATCATCTGTCTTTACTCTTCAACCCCTCTGGCAAAGCATATACTAAATACATTTTTTTATCCCTTCATTCTGCCTTGCTATCTTGCTCCCTAGCAGTTACTAGCCAGGGCTTCTAACTTTCTGCCAAGCACCAAGCTGGATTAGCTTCAAACCAATAGCTGGGGGTTAGGATTAACAGGACTTTATGCACTTTAATACAAGATGGCCATAATTAATGGCATTATTAATAGCTTGCCTGAAAAATTCATTAAAAAATCCATTAAAAATAAATACCCTTTTACAAAAGGCATTGCCTTGGGTAAGAAAAACAGAAAAAAAAAGATAAAGTAAAATTGATTAGTGGCTTTTACTTCACAAAAAGTCCATAGTTCAAGCTGATTAAAACTGAACATTTTAGATTAAACATACTTGCCACATATCTCCTGCAGTTATGCACATTTGGAATGTTTTTGATGATTTATTTTTAAACTTGCATTTGCATTTGTTTTATTAAATGTTTTGATGCTTTTTTTTTTTCTTTCTTTTTTTTTTCTTTTACTATAAGAATTTTATTTTCAGAGTCAATGCTGACAAAACAAATGTTCCTTTGTATTGAATCAAATAGTGAATCTGGCAGCTGAACTTACATAGCTGTTTCTATGGCAGCATCTGAAATAAACGCTGAATTGATTGATTTAATGTTGAGCACAAGGAACTATTTATATTATATCTAATTTTATTGACTGTGGATCACAATAATTATGAATTTTAAATCATTACCATGGATAGATATCTACTACATCACAAAGAGTCAGGTAATATATTGCAACTATATCAAAACTAAAAGAAATATAATACTAGCAATGAGTCAAATGTAGGCACATAACCCTAGAGATCTATGACAAAGGGTCTGATAAACTACTATAGATATATTAGATTTGTAACTTTTATTTACATGTGTTAATATTAAAAACAGAAAACAATGATCTAGATATTTCTATCTATCTATCTATTTATCCTCTATATATCTATCTATCTATCTATCTATCTACCTTTGTCTGTCTTTAATCTGTCTATTAAATATTTGCCCGCCCAAACATGAATGTACCAGTTATGTATCAACATTTTTAAATATGTTACAGAACACATTTTTGTGAACGATATTCCAATCTTGCCGCGCCTGAAGTCATTGAATCTGGTAATACCCAAGGTAAATGATATTGCTACGTTTTGCAAGTGACATAAATCCATCACTATGTTTTCTTTGTTAGTAGAATTATATTTGGTTATCATGATGTATAACATGAGTACAACAAGATGTAATAGTTAACCAATTTATTAAATAGTACATTTAAAATGTTAAGTGGTAATTTTTTAAACTATTAATGGAAAGCTTATATTTCAATATAAATATGATTGTTATTAGCATCCATAGTTCCCTTTTGGAGCTATCAAGTAATCATTTTATGAATTTCAAATTAAGTATTACTGTATTGTTCTTTTTGACAGTTTGATTGACATATATTTTATGTTTATTAAAGAGATCTCCCTCCATTGCCTTTTTTGTATTTTAAGAGGTATTGAGAATCAGCGGAGGAAATCGTGAAAATAGCATTTATTGGTATGTTTTGTGTGTTACACTTGTAGTTCTTTATTATATAAAAAAGCAAACAAGCAAAATAAAGCATGTAGCATAGAAGTATTTTAATTTCAGCACCATGGACCTCAGCCTCTCATATATTTGCATAGCCAGTTCTAGGTTTATGTTTTTTAATTATTGCTACCCACCTTCTATGGATATGAAACTCAACATTTCTATTTCATGATTCAGATAGAGCATTAAATTTTAAACAACTTTAATATTTACTTATATTAGCAAATGATCTTCATTCTCTTGGTATCATTTGTTGAAGGAGCAACAATGTACTAAAGGGAGCTAGCTGACCATACTTGAGAGCCAATGACAATGTTCAACCACCAATAAGCAGCTTGCTCCCAGCAGTGCATTGTTGCTGCTGAGCCTATTTAGATATGCTTTTCAACAAAAGAAACTAACAGAAGGAAGCATAACAGTGAAATTAACTTCATGGCATTAAAGTTGCTATTTAATGTTAAAGGGACATTATACACTTGTTTTTTCTTTGCATAACTGTTTTGTAGATGATCTATTTATATAGCTCATAAAATATTATTATTATTATTTTTAAATGGAAAGTTTTGCTATTTTTAAATAACATTGCTCTGATTTTCAGACTCCTAACCAAGCCTCAAAGTTTTAGGAGAATACCGACGTATACCTACTCCAGCTTGCTTCTCTTTGTGTAAAGGGTCTTTTCATATACAAAGGAAGGGGGAGGGGGGAAGTGTCTGCTATTTCCCACTTGCAGTGGGTGTTCCAGTAACCTTTTAAACAGAGATAAACTGGAAGCTTCTAAGTAAGTTTTTAAACAGTTTTATACTGGATTTTTATATCAGTATCTATGCATATTATTCTTTATAGTAGTGTGTATTACATATAGTTATATGAAAATGTGTGTATACTGTCCCTTTAAGGTGAGTGGTTTAGGCAACTCCAGCATTTCTCTTAATTCACAACTGTATAAATATCATAAGGTACCATATACAGAAAATAAGAGCCCTTTAAATAAGATATATCATGTCCCTATTGTTGTCATGAGGTCACCACAGTAATATTGATAACTTGGAATTAATTTCTCTTATTTTTCCTTTACTCTTATTTGAAAAACATTAACCTACTAATTATTTATCAGATACCTACATGTTTGGAGAACAACCAGGGTTCATTAAATGCATTGTTTCATTAATGACTGAGATGTTACTTTTATTTGAAAATGGAACAGATTTGAGAATAAAACTATTTTTCTTCTGTGGATTATACTTACTAGGTTTTATGTGAAGGGCCATACTGAAGATATTATGCTAAATATATAATAGAATGCTGTGAACAAATAAAAAATTGTAACAGAGATGAGTCTGTATGGGAAGAAATGCTTAATCCTATAAATCTATTTGGTGCCTGGTCACAAGACTGCTGAGCAAAATGTTCCATCCAACGATCTAAAGTATTTGGGTCAAAATATACTTTTTTTATCAACTACAATAAAACTACAATAAAAAAATCAGTTTTTGTCACTTGGAGGAATAAAGGTAATTACACAGTTTAACAAAAGTCCTTAAAATAGGAGATTAAATGTTTCAAGAAATATACATTTTATTGTTCCACATGATAAGTGAAAGAAAGTAGAAAATACAAAACAGACAATCAAAAGTAGCTAATTCTGCGAATTCATGTACTCAGTGTGGGTTACAAGTTCAGCTTGCCTTCGGCCTCTGCTGATTGCTCTCTCACACTTAAAGGGACACTGAACCCAATTTTTTTTTCATGATTCAGATAGAGCATGCATATGTAAGCAAATTTCTAATTTACTCCTATTATCAAATTTTCTTCATTCTCTTGGTATCTTTATTTGAAAAGCAAGAATGTAAGTTTAGATGCCGGATCATTTTTGGTGAACAGCCTGGGTTGTTCTTGCTGAATGGTGGATTAATTTAACCAATCAATAAACAAGTGCTGTCCAGGGTCTGAACCCAAAATAGCTTATATGCCTTTTTTTCAAATAAAGATAGCAAGAGAATGAAGAAAATTTGATAATAGGAGTAAATTAGAAAGTTGCTTAAAATTGCATGCTCTATCTGAATCACAAAGAAGAAAAAAATTGTGTTCAGTGTCCCTTTAAGCTGGAGTATACAACCAGTGACCAGGAAAAGTATCTGAAATACAGAAGTTAGACCATCTGGACCCTGCAATTGAAGATGATACATCTTGATGTGGTAATAAACACCCTCCTCGATAGTAACTAAGGACAGCTTACATGATCTATTTCCCATAGAATAAAATAATAAATAAGTACATTCACAGTGAAAGGTAAGATGTGCAGCCTCTCTAAAGAGTTAGAGGCCACACACGGAAGTAATGAAGTTAATAAAGATGTTGGGCTTGGTCTTAATCAATGCACAATGTTGGTTTTGCACAACCAACACTGTTTTAATAATACACTTTTTACTTCTGGGATTTCTTTGTATCTAAGCCTCTGCAGACTGCCCACTTATCTCAGTGCTATTTGCAGACTTGCATTTTAGCTTATCAGTGCTGATTTGGGAGCTAGCTGAACAGATTGGTAAATCATTAACAAGAGGCATGTATGTGCAGCTGCCAATCAGGAGCTAGCTCCCAGCTCCTGAGACTTGCATGATTTTCAACAAAGGATACACAAAGAACAAAGCAAATTAGTTAACAAATGAATTAGTTAATTCTGACTCAAGAACAAAATATTTTAGTTTTCATGTTCCTTTAAACCTGTGGCATGCAGACTTGCAAGGGCTCCAAAACAGCTAACTAAAAACCATTTTCTCCATTATTCTGCTCTTCTTTCTGAAAATATTTGCTGGTCAAGACTTTATATTAGTTTTGAGCTGGGGCTGTGACAGCATTCAATATTAGCTATTGAAATTGGTCTCTGGCTACTTGTATGCAGTTGACAGTATTTAAAGAGAGGACAGGATTTTATTTGTGCACAAATCATAAGTAACAACAACAAGACATACATTCCTGTTGGTCAGATTTCCATTGCAAAGTGCATATCAAGGATTTCAAATTCAAAGACATTCGAAAATGTTTGAAAATTCCTCAATGACCAATTTATGTTAAAGGGACAGTCTACACCAGAATTTTTATTGTTTAAAAAAGATAGGTAACACCTTTACTACCAATTCCCCAGCTTTGCACAAGCAACATTGTTGTATTAATATACTTTATAACCTTTAAACCTCTAAATGTTTGCCTGTTTCTAAGCCATTAAAGACAGCCTCTTATCACATGCATTTTTATTTGCTTTTCACAACAGGGGAGTGCTAGTTCATGTGAGTCATATATACTGTAGATAACATTGTGCTGATGACAGTGGTTTGTGACAGACACTGCACTAATTGGTTAAAATGCAAGTCAATAGATAATAAATAAAAAGTCATGTGATCAGGGGGTTGTCAGAAAAGGCTAAGATACAAGGTAATCACAGAGGTAAAACATATATTAATATAACTGTGCTGGTTATGCAAAACTGGGGAATAGGTAATAAAGGCATTATCTATCTTTTAAGACAATAACAATTTTGGAGTAGAATGTCCTTTAAAGGGATATGAAACCCAAAAATGTCCTTTCATGGTTCAGATAGATCATAAAATGTTTACAACATTTCAATTTCCAATTCCAACAACTTTCCAATTCACTTCTATTATCTAATTTGGTTCATTCTCTTGGTATCCTTTATTGAAAATCATATCTAGATAGTTTCAGGAGCTTGGAGCTAGCTGCTGATTGGTGGCTTAACTTGGATGCCTATTTTCATTGGCTTACAAATGTGTTCAGCTAGCTCCCAGGAGTGCATTGCTGCTTCTTCAATAAAAGATACCAAGAGAATGAAGCAAAATTGTTAACATAAATAAAATGGAAAGTTGTTTAAAAATGTATAATCTATATGAATCATAAAATAAACATTTTGGGTTTCATGTCCCTTTAAATTTTTCAAAATAATTAAGGCTGTGAAAACTCCTATACCTTGCTTAGAGGCAATTCCAAACTAGTATTTTAAATGTTTTTTTTTAGCAGTTTGTTAAATAATAGGAAACCTTTAAAAATCATGTTTCTCTGCTCTCTCTCTCTCTCTCTCTCTCTCTCTCTCTCTCTCTCTCTTTCTCTTTCTCTTTCTCTCTCTCTCTCTCTCTCTCTCTCTCTCTCTCTCTCTCTCTCTCTCTCTCTCTCTCTCTCTCGCCTACCCAGTCCATATGTTCTTCAACCAGTTTACCCTAGATTACAAGTAGAGGGCAAAAATATAGCACTTTTTTGTGCATATACCAAAGTTATTTTTTAATGATCAAGCGATAGTCTAGGGGGTGCTAAGATCACTTGTAATATAATATTGTGCATTATTCATAGTGTGAGATCGAACAAAAGATAAATCTCCCTGTGCTATTGATTGCCATTCAATTTTAATCTAACCCTTGATGTTTAATAAAAAGTTTAAATTAAAGGTCAAATCACACTTTTTAACTATAGTGTTTATAAACAATCACTCCAGTTTATATGGCTGCACTCCAATGGACTAAGGAGGTGGGAGAAGGAGGGAGAAAATGTCCCCTCCCTGCTATTGATCCTTCCCACCTAGGCACTGTCCTGGAACATCTAACTATGCCTCCAACTGCCCTGTCATTCCCAAGACACCCAGTTCCACCAATGGAACATGTATGATTCCAGCCAAACCACACTTGCTCCACCAACTGCTTACTACCTTTAAAACTCACCAGAATGGAATTAAATGCTCTCATAACGAATCTCAGAAAAAGTGTCTGGAGTTCTGGCGAGTGGCAAGGTGCAGCAAATTTTGGCTTGCATGATCCCCAAGTCGTCAATATTCCCGGCCCTCAAGAAAACCCCATTTAACCCTCACCACACATAAAACACAAGGACACCATTCTGGATAAATAAGTCTGTCCACAGCCTGTTTATTGAACTATAAACCATTTACAAAAAGTAATATAAAACCTTCAAACAGTCAACAAGCATAATATCCCAGCGGTGCTAGTTTATTTTCTTATCACCTCACTCCTGACCTGGCCATTCTTCAAGAATAAACTGGACACAACAGAGCTACTTGATAAACCCATGTGTCGTCAACTTTAAGGAATGCTTCAAGAAACCCTGTGCCCAATGAGTGTGGGGAGATTACCAGCATCACAAATTGGCCAGATCAGCAATTCTAACTGTAAGTAGCAGTAACATCCCCACCAATTACTGGATTGCCCATCAGACCAGTCCCACCACCCTAGACAGTATGTCTGGCAAGCCATCCTGAATCCTTAGTAGAAAGTGCCTTACTCTAAAATCATTCAAATGCACCCTATCCTGCCTATAAAACTCTACATGCTCCATATCCTGATAAAGGAGGACACAAACTTGTTCACATTTGTCCTACTCCTTTCAAATTTTAAGTGACCCCAAGCTGCC
The DNA here is from genome assembly GCF_027579735.1 of Bombina bombina. Lineage (NCBI taxonomy): Eukaryota > Metazoa > Chordata > Amphibia > Anura > Bombinatoridae > Bombina > Bombina bombina. The sequence continues at coordinate 97,305,844 of NC_069502.1, read as the reverse complement.
CTCCAGACCAACCTAGGAAGCATATCTGACCAAACAATCACCAGATTGGAAAAAATCCCCTGCCAACCTAGCCAAATTCCCTTAATCTGAACCAAACCTTTTTGAGGCAAAAAACCCAAATCATTACCCTCAGCTTGAACTAATAACACATGGGGACGGGAAAATGTTTACCATAATCCACCACCAGCTGCAACACCTGCCCCCACTGAAGGCCCCTCAAATCAACCACTTAAATTCAAATTTGTCCCACGCAAAAACATAGTTGAAAACCATCTTCTTTTGCCACCACCACTCTCCACACTCAATAAAATAAAGAATGGTCCACAAACCACACATGAACAGGACCACAAATGAAACAAAACCAAACTAAGGCAGAGATACATCAACTCTTAATTCAGGCCAAACATATGACCTGTAATGGATAGACCCCCTTCTCCCCACTCTTTTCACCACACTCTAATTGAATCCCAAATACATATGCCTCTTTGGTCACACCAATTCTTAAAGAGTGCGACCCAAACGAGTCTGGCCGCAGACCCAAATGCTCAATAGCCCTAGCCAACACCGCCCTATTTGGAAAAGATACTTTTAGATATGGTCATAGAGCCTACCATGCTTGCCCAAGTATACTTCAGAGTGACACCTTTGTGTGTCATGCAGATGAAGAGAGGTACATTGTTGATTTTTATCCAAATTGTGGTTCATAATTTGCAGTTTATCTTTTGACATGCAATCTTTGCCACTGTCAATATGTTGAAAAAACTACCCGCCAAGTAAGAACTAGATTTAATGAACATGTTAGAGATGTAAAAAATTACAATTAAAACTCAACTGTAGCAAATCATTTTAATAGTTTCCATCTCACAAATGTAGCCAATCTGTCCTTACACGTCATTGATGTTGCAGTTACACCGTTAAGAGCTGGTGATAAACATAAAAGTTTGGAAAAAAAGAGCTTTTCTGGATCTTAAAGATACATACTCGCTTTCCACTGGGTATGAACAAGGAATGCGATATTAATTATTTTATTGATAAGTAATATCTTGTTGGTAAATATATACTTTAAGACAAATTATTTGATAGAAAACAAAGGACACACTCCTGATACTTTAGTATGATGAATTATTTTAGCTTTTATATCCATATCCAGCACTTATGTTAATTGCTTAATCTGCATGATTTATATACATTTTTTGCATAGATTTTTACTTAAAACGTGTCTGCAATGGTATGACTTAGTATGAACACCATAATTGTCTGGTAATCATTATATTTGTAACATTGGTGAAATGTATGTTAGGTTTTTAGCTACTTATTGTTTTTATCTGGCACTGAAACAGTTAACCGGTTTCATGAGCATGCCTATAAATATAATAGGTATACACAGACAACAGTCTATGAGTAAGCGCTACTAGGGGGTGCAAAACATGTCAGACTGTTTTTTCACCTGCACCCTGCCATGTCTATTAGCACCTTTTAATATTCACTTGCAATAAAGTTTGCTGATTTTTAAGATTTTTCAGATCCGTTGTAGTGACGGTGTTCTGTAATATTTCCCTACCTTGTTACATTGTCCTACCTATGTAACGCATACGGCCAAGCCTACATCTAGATAGAGAACTTTCATATCTGCCTTTTTTCTTTTTATTTAAAAAGAGGCTGATGTTGAAATAGTGATCGTATGGTTATGTTCTGTATAATTTTCCCGACCACGTTATATTTGGCTGTTTTGAGTGCAGATCTCGCTCAAACATAAATAATTAAAACATAAACACAAAATATAATAGATGGTATTAGCTTGTGATGATAGTGTTAATTTTATAAATGCATTTTGCAGGCTATTTAACAAAAAATAATCTAAACATATCTGTACCCTGAAAAACTACATTTATGATATTAACGCTATCATCACAAGCTAATAACAAACATAATATTTTGTTTATGTTTTAAAGTTTTATGTTTGAGCGAGATCTGCACTCAAAACAGCCAAATATAACTATCCGATCAATATTTTGACATCAGCCTCTGTTTAAAACAAAAATGGCGGATATGAAAGTGCTCTATCTAGTTGTAGGCTTGGCTGTACGCATTATGTAGGTAGGAAAATGTAACACAGTAGGCAAATATTACAGAACACCTGACACGTTCTTCCATACTCTGCCCACCTATGCGGTCTGATCCACCACTCAGGCTACGGCACTCTGGGCGACAGGGGTTATTCTTTTGCTTTCCTGTGACTCTGCTTCCGGTCTCCTCTGTAGCACGCCAAAAGCAGCGGTACCATTTGTTTCTTCTAATAGAGTAGTGCAGCCTGCAGATCTAACTAAATCCACTGCCTAGCCAAAGGAAGCATACTTCACAGAGGACAACTCACTAGGAATTCCATCATTTACTAAACCCCCTTCGGGTAAGATAAATTATGAATATAACAAAACTTTCCTGGGTCTTGCTTAGGAATAATGTGAGAAAAAGAGAGTGTGGGATAGCGCTCAGTCAGCATAAGAGATGCAAGAAAAATAGTGGTGATGTATTGCAGTTAATCGCTGTCACTAATTAATGTATTAATTTAATAGAAAAAAGAAAGAAACAATAAAAAATATATATAAAAAGATATGTTTATACATAAGCAATAAAAAATATAAAAGATGCCAGCATCAACTGTAACAATTGCAAATACAATTTCATTGATACATAGAAAAGATAATAATAATAGCAATGTTAAAATACACAGTGTGACAAATAATAGCGGTGTCTAAGCAATCTGCAGGTGGCTGTTGAGGAAATTGCACCCAACAATAGTATAATACGTATCAGAGTTCTCCTGATCGCAACAAAGTATAAAAAGTCTAAAACAATTGCAGCAAAGATCTTGATAAAGGCCTGAAGGGCACGTAGAACTGTTCATTGATTCTTAAGTCACTGTCGCAAAAATCTGGTAGTAGGTGAGGTGCATTGAGCCACTTACAATATACATGAGTGGTCTCTGTATGCGTAATTCCTGACCTATGATCTACCATTGTTAAACAAGCTACATATGGATTCCAACACAAGTTAAAGTGCCGTTAAGCTTGGATCCATAACGCTTCCAACTGAGACCCACATCCTGACCTGTCAACCAGAACTGGTAGTAGGACCTAGAGGTTCAGCCACAACCACCGCCTGGGCTGCATAAAACTTCTTCGGCTGCATACAACTGCCTCGGTCCCAACATCTACCTTTGCATCAAAGGATATCCACTCTGTTTACGAACTCAGAGTTAACCCTACAGAGGTCCATACATAAGGTTTGGTGACCTACATCGTTACCTATTTAATCGACAAAGGTTAACCTATATGGAGTAACGGTAACATTGCTACAATTTATTTAGACTTTTTATACTTTGTTGTGATCAGAAGAACTCTGATACGTATTATACTATTGTTGGATGCAATTTCCTCAACAGCCACCTGCAGATTGCTTAGACACCGCTATTATTTGTCACACTGTGTATTTTAACATTGCTATTATTATTATCTTTTCTATGTATCGATGAAATTGTATTTTCAATTGTTACATTTGATGCCGGCATCTTTTATATTTTATATTGCTTTTGTATAAACATATCTTTTTATATATATTTTTTATTGTTTCTTTCTTTTTTCTATTAAATTAATACATTAATTAGCGACAGCGATTAACTGCAATACATCACCACTATTTTTCTTGCATCTCTTGTGCTGACTGAGCGCTATCCCACACTCTCTTTTTCTCACATTGATCTTGGGTTTGTATTTAGGAGGTATACTTACCTTATGGGATTAGCTATTAGAGATTATAGTGTTAGTATCTTTAACATCCCCCCTTATTTCACTTGCTTAGGAATAAACCCCAAAGGTAAAACATGTAAATCCAGTAAAGGAGGTTCAGGAAAAGGACCCATCATCTGACCCAGTTCCACCTCCTTCTCAAGCTTTTCACACACTACCCACTGTGATAATTCCCTGTCTGACTTCAAATTACCAAGAAAAATGTACACCCCCCCCTTCTGATGGGATTATAAAACACAAAGAAAATCCATGCAGCAAAGCTGCTTGCTCCCTTCACCCCAACTTCTTAGTGTATAGGCTTAGCCAAGGTTCCATCCTTCCTACCTTCACTAGCATTGCCTCCCTCTTCATGTATGACCACAGTAATGGCTCCATTTCCCTTCCTAAAACATCTTGCATCTTGCAAAAGGGTGGTTGCCACCACAGCCAGGACAGTCAAGTCTGAACTTAAACCCTGCTTCCCATTTACACTGCCCTTCATTAAAGGCAAAGCAGGAGCCCTTTTAAAGGGTTCCAACAGATCTGCCATTATAGTTAAAGAATGACATGCTGGGAAGCCCCACTATTGACAGCGCCTTCTGTTCCAACACTCTTCACAATACTGGCCTTAACAGCTGTAAACCGACTCCCAATATCCATTGCCTTAAGTTGTACACCCACATGGCCTGCTCGTAGCCTGTTATCCGGAACACCAATGGCAGTAGAAGACTCCAATACAGTAATACCATCTGGTTCTGGGGAAATGCTATCAGTCTAAGGCTCAGGCAAGAGAATGGAGTCCTCCTCACTATCACAGCCTGATACAGGGAACAAAACAGAAGGATGAACATTACTATTTAAACCCTGTACAGGCATCCCTTGGAAAGCTGAGACTGACCATACCCCACAATCCTGCAGTTGCTGAAGTCCAGCCCTCTGACTCCCTAACATGCTTATCCATCCCTTCATACAGGGCATGGGTGGATTCACCTTATCCTCGATGTCCATCACCAGACTCGGCTCCTCTCCAGACTCCTATTCCTGTGTAGTTAATAATTGCTTGAATTTGCGCCCCTCCACCTAGGCCCTCCCCACATGGACCCATCCCCAAAAGGGCCTGTCTCCTCCTTGGCATCTAAGTTTTAATATATTGTTGGTACAATTTTAGCATTTTCTCCTTGAGTGCTAACGACGGCTCAGAGCCGTCGCTAGCACTCAACCACCTTTTGAGCAATCTGGGGGCTCCCACTGACTCCCAACCCAGTGATCGGGCCTGTATAGTGACAGGCATCACTGGGACTTCCTGTTATATGCGGTGACATCACACGCAATAACGTGATGACGTCACCGCGCAACTTTATTTAAAATTTACAAAGTATAGGGAAAAGGGGCATGCTGCTTATAAGCCTGTATCTCAGGCATCTAAGAAGCTACAAACCCCCAAGACCCACCATTGGAAAGGTAATCGCCTAACCTTTCCAATGGTATAAGTCTTGGGGATCTGAGGCAAAAGGTAATTTATTTATTTTTTAAATTGTAAAAAACAGAAAAAATTAAAATCCTGCTTAGCACTCAAAGGGTTAATATAATAATAAGATATGAGAGTGTACACTCTTTATTAAGAGCCAAGTGGCACTCTAACAGTTATGCAAAAGAGATATTGGGTATATCTCGGCTGTTTGAGCGCATCAGATGTAGCGCCCGTATTACAAGATGAAAGTAAAAGCGATTGCTTAAGGGTCGGGATAGAGTGACCTTAGAGTTCTGATTCACTGTTTCGCGAAACAAAAAAGTGTCACAAAAATACATTTAAAAGTACAGTTACACTCATAATAACGCTATTCAAATGTAAAATAGAAAAGTCTCAGCACCACATGAAACAGCTAGGTATATTATGCTTAATAAAATGTTGAAAAATATGAAAAAGAATATTCCCTTTGTTTCAAATATTGTAAATCCCAATGGTTGCTATAGTAGCTTGTATTAGACAGTTCCATATATTTTTTCTCTTGTATCTCTATGTTTGTATATATGTATCTTTCAAACATTCAGAACCAATGTGCATAGTCACTATATGGAGACAAAGTTCAAAGTGTATAATATGAAGCCAAGTATCCGGTCTTACCGGTCAGCTGAAATCAAATAAGGTACGATACCTCTCCTTCACCCGGTCCGTCTTTGGGAGCTGTCTGGAAGGCAACCCACTTATTCGCACCTTTCTGTGCTTCTGGATCTCAGCCTCTTCCGACCTCTGTCTGCTCCCTCTCCTCGATCACAGGCTGCAGCTGATGACGTCACTTTTCAAGCCTGTGCGTTCTGTCCTTCTTCCAATGCACTTGGCTGTCGGTTTGAAGATAGAAACGAAGTTCTTTCCTTAGGTCTGGCTCCACATTGATGTCTGTGCTCACAATCCCCAGTTGCAATGTATCCAATAGAACAAATGAAAGGAGCACCAGGCAATCGTTGTGGTAAAATAAAACTTCACTTTTATTCTGCTTTTATGCAGTTTGCAGCAAACTTGCAATAAAATAAATACATCTCAGTATTGACACAGCATGGAATATCAAAGGCAGTTTTCCAGCTTACGCGTTTCGGCTATCGCCGTAATCATATCTTGTTGGAACCTTGCCTGTGAATCCTATTTAAAATAAATACATTATTTCTATTGGTTAATTGGACTTCTCCACACCTCTTGAACTGCCCTATCCAAACCTTGATGTGTATTAACTCGCACTCTTCCCTGCAACCTACTAAGTGTGTGTGTTTAATCTTATCTACATATTTAATTACTGTATATAAAATTGAGCATATATTTTTGAGAATGCGTTATGCTTGATCTCGCAATATTCAGCTCTTGTATATTTAGTTTTATCTTGCAGTTCATAGTTTTTCTATTAGCTCTACTCTAATCGTTCCCTTTTTGTATTTTATTTGCTACATTATATCAATTGCACATTATTCTATAACCTAAAGTAACCCACACTGTGAGCTAGCTCAAAAACATGTTATTTTATTTTCATATCCCCAAAATTAAATCGTATGACTACTGACTTCTTTTATTTCAGTATATTTATAAATCAATTTGGAGCCTTCTTGGTTTTTACTTCTGCAATTGGATACATTTACTTAGTAGATGTCACAATCTTAATATAAATTGTATAACACTACCACTTTTCAAAATTGTCATTAGAGTAATATACACTGTGAGCTAGCTCTGATTTATGTTGTTTTATTTCAATATCCCCAAATATAAATCGTATCAATTCTGATTCCTTTTATTTCAAGTATATTTATAAATCACTTTAGAGCCTTCTTAGTTTTTTGCTCCAGTTAGATACATTTTACTCAATAGATGATACTGTTTTACTATATATTGTGTAATACTACCACCTTTCAAAAATGTCACTAGATATTGTTGTTGGATTATTATTTACAATTATTATTTTATGTTTTTTTGATGTTATTTATTGTTATTCTTCCTAATAAATTACTTCTCTCAAAAATTGGACTATATTAGGTCAAGATCAAATGAGAATTGTTCTAGTATCTTCAGTTCTAAGTAATAAACCACTTATTGTCAATAGTTTATTATATCAAATTCTGAGTTCATACCTAGAGGCCATCTTGTTTTTAGTTTATGTATCCAAAAGACCTCTTTTTGAGCTAACTTTTCATCTTTGCTCTGACCCCTCATGTCTTTATACACTTTTTCAATTATAGTCCATTTTAGAGAATCAGTATTGCTATGATGTTTATATTTAAAATGTTGCACTATTGGTGTAGATAGGGAGGAGTGCTTTATGTTGTTAACGTGTTCCCTTATCCTTTCTCGTACCTCCCTTGTTGTGAGTCCTACATATTGCAGGTCACACAAGGTGCAGGTTAGTAGGTACACAACATATGTTTCTCTGCAATTAAGGCAGGATTTATGAAAAAATCTCTCACCTGTAACAGAACTTCTATAAGAATTATCTTCTTGTAGAAATTCACACGCCTTGTAAGTAAAGTTGCTGCAGTGATAAGTTCCTTTAAATGTTAACCAAGAACTTTGTGTAGTACTGCTCTTCCTTAACTTTGTTGGGGCTATTTTGTTTCCTATAGACATTCCCTTTTTAAAAGAAAATCTACATCCTTTTTTTGAAATATTTATAAGTTTTTCGTCTGCTTGAAGTAAAGGTAAATGCTTTTGAATAATGGAACAGATTTGATGATATTGGTTACTATATTTAGTCACAAACGTTACTCTATCATCCTTCTTTCTGAAATTATTAGGTGACTTTTCCTTTAAAAGATCAGTTCTGTTTATAGAAGCCAGTTTCCATCTCACAAATGTAGCCAATCTGTCCTTACACGTCATTGATGTTGCAGTTACACCGTTAAGAGCTGGTGATAAACATAAAAGTTTGGAAAAAAAGAGCTTTTCTGGATCTTAAAGATACATACTCGCTTTCCACTGGGTATGAACAAGGAATGCGATATTAATTATTTTATTGATAAGTAATATCTTGTTGGTAAATATATACTTTAAGACAAATTATTTGATAGAAAACAAAGGACACACTCCTGATACTTTAGTATGATGAATTATTTTAGCTTTTATATCCATATCCAGCACTTATGTTAATTGCTTAATCTGCATGATTTATATACATTTTTTGCATAGATTTTTACTTAAAACGTGTCTGCAATGGTATGACTTAGTATGAACACCATAATTGTCTGGTAATCATTATATTTGTAACATTGGTGAAATGTATGTTAGGTTTTTAGCTACTTATTGTTTTTATCTGGCACTGAAACAGTTAACCGGTTTCATGAGCATGCCTATAAATATAATAGGTATACACAGACAACAGTCTATGAGTAAGCGCTACTAGGGGGTGCAAAACATGTCAGACTGTTTTTTCACCTGCACCCTGCCATGTCTATTAGCACCTTTTAATATTCACTTGCAATAAAGTTTGCTGATTTTTAAGATTTTTCAGATCCGTTGTAGTGACGGTGTTCTGTAATATTTCCCTACCTTGTTACATTGTCCTACCTATGTAACGCATACGGCCAAGCCTACATCTAGATAGAGAACTTTCATATCTGCCTTTTTTCTTTTTATTTAAAAAGAGGCTGATGTTGAAATAGTGATCGTATGGTTATGTTCTGTATAATTTTCCCGACCACGTTATATTTGGCTGTTTTGAGTGCAGATCTCGCTCAAACATAAATAATTAAAACATAAACACAAAATATAATAGATGGTATTAGCTTGTGATGATAGTGTTAATTTTATAAATGCATTTTGCAGGCTATTTAACAAAAAATAATCTAAACATATCTGTACCCTGAAAAACTACATTTATGATATTAACGCTATCATCACAAGCTAATAACAAACATAATATTTTGTTTATGTTTTAAAGTTTTATGTTTGAGCGAGATCTGCACTCAAAACAGCCAAATATAACTATCCGATCAATATTTTGACATCAGCCTCTGTTTAAAACAAAAATGGCGGATATGAAAGTGCTCTATCTAGTTGTAGGCTTGGCTGTACGCATTATGTAGGTAGGAAAATGTAACACAGTAGGCAAATATTACAGAACACCTGACACGTTCTTCCATACTCTGCCCACCTATGCGGTCTGATCCACCACTCAGGCTACGGCACTCTGGGCGACAGGGGTTATTCTTTTGCTTTCCTGTGACCCTGTTTCCGGTCTCCTCTGTAGCACGCCAAAAGCAGCGGTACCATTTGTTTCTTCGAATAGAGTAGTGCAGCCTGCAGATCTAACTAAATCCACTGCCTAGCCAAAGGAAGCATACTTCACAGAGGACAACTCACTAGGAATTCCATCATTTACTAAACCCCCTTCGGGTAAGATAAATTATGAATATAACAAAACTTTCCTGGGTCTTGCTTAGGAATACTGTGAGAAAAAGAGAGTGTGGGATAGCGCTCAGTCAGCATAAGTATAATACGTATCAGAGTTCTCCTGATCGCAACAAAGTATAAAAAGTCTAAAACAATTGTAGCAAAGATCTTGATAAAGGCCTGAAGGGCACGTAGAACTGTTCATTGATTCTTAAGTCACTGTCGCAAAAATCTGGTAGTAGGTGAGGTGCATTGAGCCACTTACAATATACATGAGTGGTCTCTGTATGCGTAATTCCTGACCCATGATCTACCATTGTTAAACAAGCTACATATGGATTCCAACACAAGTTAAAGTGCCGTTAAGCTTGGATCCATAACGCTTCCAACTGAGACCCACATCCTGACCTGTCAACCAGAACTGGTAGTAGGACCTAGAGGTTCAGCCACAACCACCGCCTGGGCTGCATAAAACTTCTTCGGCTGCATACAACTGCCTCGGTCCCAACATCTACCTTTGCATCAAAGGATATCCACTCTGTTTACGAACTCAGAGTTAACCCTACAGAGGTCCATACATAAGGTTTGGTGACCTACATCGTTACCTATTTAATCGACAAAGGTTAACCTATATGGAGTAACGGTAACATTGCTACAATTTTTTTAGACTTTTTATACTTTGTTGCGATCAGAAGAACTCTGATACATATTATACTATTGTTGGATGCAATTTCCTCAACAGCCACCTGCAGATTGCTTAGACACCGCTATTATTTGTCACACTGTGTATTTTAACATTGCTATTATTATTATCTTTTCTATGTATCGATGAAATTGTATTTTCAATTGTTACATTTGATGCCGGCATCTTTTATATTTTATATTGCTTATGTATAAACATATCTTTATATATATATTTTTTATTGTTTCTTTCTTTTTTCTATTAAATTAATACATTAATTAGCGACAGCGATTAACTGCAATACATCACCACTATTTTTCTTGCATCTCTTGTGCTGACTGAGCGCTATCCCACACTCTCTTTTTCTCACATTGATCTTGGGTTTGTATTTAGGAGGTATACTTACCTTATGGGATTAGCTATTAGAGATTATAGTGTTAGTATCTTTAACATCCCCCCTTATTTCACTTGTTTAGGAATAAACCCCAAAGGTAAAACATGTAAATCCAGTAAAGGAGGTTCAGGAAAAGGACCCATCATCTGACACAGTTCCACCTCCTTCTCAAGCTTTTCACACACTACCCACTGTGATAATTCCCTGTCTGACTTCAAATTACCAAGAAAAATGTACACCCCCCCCCTTCTGATGGGATTATAAAACACAAAGAAAATCCATGCAGCAAAGCTGCTTGCTCCCTTCACCCCAACTTCTTAGTGTATAGGCTTAGCCAAGGTTCCATCCTTCCTACCTTCACTAGCATTGCCTCCCTCTTCATGTATGACCACAGTAATGGCTCCATTTCCCTTCCTAAAACATCTTGCATCTTGAAAAAGGGTGGTTGCCACCACAGCCAGGACAGTCAAGTCTGAACTTAAACCCTGCTTCCCATTTACACTGCCCTTCATTAAAGGCAAAGCAGGAGCCCATTTAAAGGGTTCCAACAGATCTGCCATTATAGTTAAAGAATGACATGCTGGGAAGCCCCACTATTGACAGCGCCTTCTGTTCCAACACTCTTCACAATACTGGCCTTAACAGCTGTAAACCGACTCCCAATATCCATTGCCTTAAGTTGTACACCCACCTGGCCTGCTCGTAGCCTGTTATCCGGAACACCAATGGCAGTAGAAGACTCCAATACAGTAATACCATCTGGTTCTGGGGAAATGCTATCATTCTAAGGCTCAGGCAAGAGAATGGAGTCCTCCTCACTATCACAGCCTGATACAGGGAACAAAACAGAAGGATGAACATTACTATTTAAACCCTGTACAGGCATCCCTTGGAAAGCTGAGACTGACCATACCCCACAATCCTGCAGTTGCTGAAATCCAGCCCTCTGACTCCCTAACATGCTTATCCATCCCTTCATACAGGGCATGGGTGGATTCACCTTATCCTCGATGTCCATCACCAGACTCGGGCTCCTCTCCAGACTCCTATTCCTGTGTAGTTAATAATTGCTTGAATTTGCACCCCTCCACCTAGGCCCTCCCCACATGGACCCATCCCCAAAAGGGCCTGTCTCCTCCTTGGCATCTAAGTTTTAATATATTGTTGGTACAATTTTAGCATTTTCTCCTTGAGTGCTAACGACGGCTCAGAGCCGTCGCTAGCACTCAACCACCTTTTGAGCAATCTGGGGGCTCCCACTGACTCCCAACCCAGTGATCGGGCCTGTATAGTGACAGGCATCACTGGGACTTCCTGTTATATGCGGTGACATCACACGCAATGACGTGATGACGTCACCGCGCAACTTTATTTAAAATTTACAAAGTATAGGGAAAAGGGGCATGCTGCTTATAAGCCTGTATCTCAGGCATCTAAGAAGCTACAAACCCCCAAGACCCACCATTGGAAAGGTAATCGCCTAACCTTTCCAATGGTATAAGTCTTGGGGATCTGAGGCAAAAGGTAATTTATTTATTTTTTAAATTGTAAAAAAACAGAAAAAATTAAAATCCTGCTTAGCACTCAAAGGGTTAATATAATAATAAGATATGAGAGTGTACACTCTTTATTAAGGGCCAAGTGGCACTCTAACAGTTATGCAAAAGAGATATTGTGTATATCTCGGCTGTTTGAGCGCATCAGATGTAGCGCCCGTATTACAAGATGAAAGTAAAAGCGATTGCTTAAGGGTAGGGATAGAGTGACCTTAGAGTTCTGATTCACTGTTTCGCGAAACAAAAAAGTGTCACAAAAATACATTTAAAAGTACAGTTACACTCATAATAATGCTATTCAAATGTAAAATAGAAAAGTCTCAGCACCACATGAAACAGCTAGGTATATTATGCTTAATAAAATGTTGAAAAATATGAAAAAGAATATTCCCTTCGTTTCAAATATTGTAAATCCCAATGGTTGCTATAGTAGCTTGTATTAGACAGTTCCATATATTTTTTTTCTCCTGTATCTCTATGTTTGTATATATGTATCTTTCAAACATTCAGAACCAATGTGCATAGTCACTATATGGAGACAAAGTTCAAAGTGTATAATATGAAGCCAAGTATCCGGTCTTACCGGTCAGCTGAAATCAAATAAGGTACGATACCTCTCCTTCACCCGGTCCGTCTTTTGGAGCTGTCTGGAAGGCGACCCACTTATTCGCACCTTTCTGTGCTTCTGGATCTCAGCCTCTTCCGACCTCTGTCTGCTCCCTCTCCTCGATCACAGGCTGCAGCTGATGACGTCACTTTTCAAGCCTGTGCGTTCTGTCCTTCTTCCAATGCACTTGGCTGTCAGTTTGAAGATAGAAACGAAGTTCTTTCCTTAGGTCTGGCTCCACATTGATGTCTGTGCTCACAATCCCCAGTTGCAATGTATCCAATAGAACAAATGAAAGGAGCACCAGGCAATCGTTGTGGTAAAATAAAACTTCACTTTTATTCTGCTTTTATGCAGTTTGCAGCAAACTTGCAATAAAATAAATACATCTCAGTATTGACACAGCATGGAATATCAAAGGCAGTTTTCCAGCTTACGCGTTTCGGCTATCGCCGTAATCATATCTTGTTGGAACCTTGCCTGTGAATCCTATTTAAAATAAATACATTATTTCTATTGGTTAATTGGACTTCTCCACACCTCTTGAACTGCCCTATCCAAACCTTGATGTGTATTAACTCGCACTCTTCCCTGCAACCTACTAAGTGTGTGTGTTTAATCTTATCTACATATTTAATTACTGTATATAAAATTGAGCATATATTTTTGAGAATGCGTTATGCTTGATCTCGCAATATTCAGCTCTTGTATATTTAGTTTTATCTTGCAGTTCATAGTTTTTCTATTAGCTCTACTCTAATCGTTCCCTTTTTGTATTTTATTTGCTACATTATATCAATTGCACATTATTCTATAACCTAAAGTAACCCACACTGTGAGCTAGCTCAAAAACATGTTATTTTATTTTCATATCCCCAAAATTAAATCGTATGACTACTGACTTCTTTTATTTCAGTATATTTATAAATCAATTTGGAGCCTTCTTGGTTTTTACTTCTGCAATTGGATACATTTACTTAGTAGATGTCACAATCTTAATATAAATTGTATAACACTACCACTTTTCAAAATTGTCATTAGAGTAATATACACTGTGAGCTAGCTCTGATTTATGTTGTTTTATTTCAATATCCCCAAATATAAATCGTATCAATTCTGATTCCTTTTATTTCAAGTATATTTATAAATCACTTTAGAGCCTTCTTAGTTTTTTGCTCCAGTTAGATACATTTTACTCAATAGATGATACTGTTTTACTATATATTGTGTAACACTACCACCTTTCAAAAATGTCACTAGATATTGTTGTTGGATTATTATTTACAATTATTATTTTATGTTTTTTTGATGTTATTTATTGTTATTCTTCCTAATAAATTACTTCTCTCAAAAATTGGACTATATTAGGTCAAGATCAAATGAGAATTGTTCTAGTATCTTCAGTTCTAAGTAATAAACCACTTATTGTCAATAGTTTATTATATCAAATTCTGAGTTCATACCTAGAGGCCATCTTGTTTTTAGTTTATGTATCCAAAAGACCTCTTTTTGAGCTAACTTTTCATCTTTGCTCTGACCCCTCATGTCTTTATACACTTTTTCAATTATAGTCCATTTTAGAGAATCAGTATTGCTATGATGTTTATATTTAAAATGTTGCACTAATGGTGTAAATAGGGAGGAGTGCTTTATGTTGTTAACGTGTTCCCTTATCCTTTCTCGTACCTCCCTTGTTGTGAGTCCTACATATTGCAGGTCACACAAGGTGCAGGTTAGTAGGTACACAACATATGTTTCTCTGCAATTAAGGCAGGATTTATGAAAAAATCTCTCACCTGTAACAGAACTTCTATAAGAATTATCTTCTTGTAGAAATTCACACGCCTTGTAAGTAAAGTTGCTGCAGTGATAAGTTCCTTTAAATGTTAACCAAGAACTTTGTGTAGTACTGCTCTTCCTTAACTTTGTTGGGGCTATTTTGTTTCCTATAGACATTCCCTTTTTAAAAGAAAATCTACATCCTTTTTTTGAAATATTTATAAGTTTTTCGTCTGCTTGAAGTAAAGGTAAATGCTTTTGAATAATGGAACAGATTTGATGATATTGGTTACTATATTTAGTCACAAAAGTTACTCTATCATCCTTCTTTCTGAAATTATTAGGTGACTTTTCCTTTAAAAGATCAGTTCTGTTTATAGAAGCCACTGAGTTTTTAGCTTCCTCAATCGTTCTATGTGTATAGCCTCTTTCTTTTAGTTTATTATTTCTGTGTGTTTTTTATATGTTGCTTCCGTATTGCAATTTCTTTTTAATCTTATATATTGGCCTTTTGCTACCGAACTGAATACCCGTTTAGGATGGTTGCTATGGGCGTGCAAAAGTGTGTTACCTGAAATAGGTTTTGTGTATACTTCTGTCATGATGTGTCCCTTTACATTTCCACTTAATTCTACATCTAAATAATGTATTTTATTTCTTTCAAACTCACTAGTGAATTTGATACCCACTCTGTTTGTATTCAAAAGTGCAACAAAGTCCATAGCACTATTTTTGTTTCCTTGCCAGATACAAATAAGATCATCAATAAATGTTTTGTAATAAATGATATTCTCTTTGAGGGGGCTTTCACATCCATAGATGTGGGACAGCTCCCACCACCCCATAAAGAGGTTGGCATAGGAGGGGGCAAACTTTGCCCCCATAGCTGTCCCACATCTCTGGAGGTAAAAAGCCCCCTCAAAGGTAAAAAAATTATGTGTTAGTAAATATTTCGTCACCCGTACAACATATTTACAGAACTCCTCACTGTAACCTTCGGTTTTAGTTATAAAATATTCAATAGCTTTTAATCCCATATCATGAGGGATAGAAGAATATAATGATTGTACATCTATAGTTAACCATCCAAAATTCTGTTCCCATTTAACCTTCTCAATTTCCTTCAATAGCTGTTTTGTATCACGTAGATAACTGTTTAGTCTTTTAACTATTGGCTGAAGAACCTCATCAAGCCACTGTGAAAGATGTTCATTAAGTGACCCAATCCCACTTATTATTGGTCTACCAGTCATGTTTTCTATGCCTTTATGAATCTTTGGAAGTATATTAAATACTGGCATGACTGGTTGGCCAACAATAAGGTATTCTTTAGTGTTTAAATCAAAATGTCCCTCATCAAAACCTTCATCAATAAGATGTAACATTTCTCTTTTAAATTTGGGGGTAGGGTCACCTTCCAATTTGATATATTGTTTGTCATCCCTCAGCTGTCGATTGGCTTCCTGAATAAAATGTGATCTGTCCATTACAACAATTGATCCACCCTTGTCAGCATTTCATATCACAATTTGAGTATTTTTTTAGGGCTATTTTCAATTCTTTATTCAAATTCCTGTTTTTTCTATCATCATTAGTGCAAGTATATGCTAGTGTGTTTAAATCTTGCTCTATCCTTTTTTGAAAGGTTTCTAGTACATAGCCCCTGCTCTGAATGGGATAAAATTTGGAGGGGTTACGAAACTTTGGCAGAGATATTTGATACATTTCCTGAGTCTGATCTAAAGTCCCTTCCCTCTGTAACTCTTCTAGGGCAATTAGATCACAGGTTTCACTGAAAGTGAATTTGGTTGAGCTGTTCTTGTTATTTTCCAAACCATTATGGGTGTCTATTGTAACTTCCTGATCATCTGAAAAATGTTTTTTAAGGGTAATGTTTCTTGTTAATTTGTTGACATCAATTAATGTCTGAAATAGATCAAAGTTTTCAACTGGAACAAAGTTAAGACCTAGTTCCAATACCCTTTTTTCCTCATTTGTCATATGATAGGTGGACAAATTAATTACTGAACTCAATTGTATTTGTTGTATCCTCGACCTCTCCTGGTCTGATACCTGTTTTGTTTTACAAATCCTCTGCCTCTTTCCCCCCCTTCTGGTCTTTCTAGGGGTTTGGGAAAAACCTGCGTTTCTTCAATGTGTTCCCTTAAAATGCCTTGTGGTGTGGATCTAGTGATTGGTCTAGTGTGATGTCTAGATAAATCAGTTGTTTCAATTCTATCTTCACTGATATATTTAGTGGAATTCTCCTTGGGTCTGACTGATCTATTTTCATCTATGATTGGCTCTATACTAGGTGGTCTTTCATCCTCCTCACTTGAGGTGGCACCCCCACCTGTAGCTTCCTCTAGTGATTCTGCTTCACTCTCACTGAATGTTACTTTCTTATGATGTGGCATGCTATCTCTTTGATACCCTCCTCTATTATTGCCTCTTTGTTGACCTCTTCTGCCTCTACCTGTGCCTCTCCTGAAACTAAATTTCGTTTTTCTCTGCCATATATAGACTTTGTTTGTGTCATAGTCAGATTTATCTCTCAGATATTTGCCATGTTTTATATCTTTCAATAGCTTTTTAGCTTTAGCTATAGTACCTTTAAGTATTTTGTCAAATTTCTAAAACTGTGCTTCTTGACTATGAACACTTAACACCTCTTGAATGGCATCTATCTGTTTTGAAACCTCTTTTAGCATTTTGGTCTTATAATCAATCAACAATAGCATCAATTTTAGTGAACAATCAGTCAAGGTTCTGTTCCATACTTTGATAAATTCAGCATCTTCAGTGCTAAGTGTCGGGAACCTATTTAATCTGAGGCCCCTAGGAATCATACCCAGTTTGTAATATTTATCTAGTGTCCACATGTCCCATTTTAATTTATTTTCCTTATTGAGGGAAAATTCCAGTTCTTCAAATAATCTTGATAATGAATATTTTGAAAAGTCTGTAGTAAAAACAAACTCCAACTCTTCCAAATTACCCACTCTTAACTCTGTAGGTTGCAGGGAATAATATGCATTGTCCCCTTCTATTATTGCGCTGCTTGATTCCATATTGTAAAAAATAGAATGCCAGACACTTTACTGTTTCAGTGTGCTTTAGAGGCTGTTGGCGTGGGGTTACGCCCAAATAAACGCTATTCAAATGTAAAATAGAAAAGTCTCAGCACCACATGAGACATCTAGGTATATTATGCTTAATAAAATGTTGAAAAATATGAAAAAGAATATTCCCTTCGTTTCAAAAATTGTAAATCCCAATGGTTGCTATAGCACCTTGGATTAGACAGTTCCATATATTTTTTCTCCTGTATCTTTATGTTTGTATATATGTATCTTTCAAACATTCAGAACCAATGTGCATAGTCACTATATGGAGACAAAGTTCAAAGTGTATAATATGAAGCCAAGTATCCAGTCTTACCAGTCAGCTGAAATCAAATAAGGTACGATACCTCTCCTTCACCCGGTCCGTCTTTGGGAGCTGTCTGGAAGGTGACCCACTTATTCGCACCTTTCTGTGCTTCTGGATCTCAGCCTCTTCCGACCTCTGTCTGCTTCCTCTCCTCGATCACGGGCTGCAGCTGATGACGTCACTTTTCAAGCCTGTGCGTTCTGTCCTTCTTCCAATGCACTTGGCTGTCGGTTTGAAGATAGAAACAAAGTTCTTTCCTTAGGTCTGGCTCCACATTGATGTCTGTGCTCACAATCCCCAGTTGCAATGTATCCAAAAGAACAAATGAAAGGAGCACTCATAATAACGCTCACCTAGATTACGAGTTTTGCTCTATACCGGGTGCGTAAATAACACAATAAAATGAGCGTTACCACACTTTCCATAGTGCTGCCATTACAAGTTACTGAAAAACCTCTTTGTGCTGTGCGGTTTTGTACGATAAGCTCCATGCCGCACAAAAGCCAAGGGCTGAGTTTACGTGTTCGTGCACACTTTCCACCATAGACATCAATGGGGAGAGAGTGTTAGAAAAAAACTAACACCTGCGATTGCGGAATGGCAAATTGCAGTAACGCAACCCCATTGATGTCTATGGGGAAAAGAAAGTTAAAGGGACAGTATACACCAATTTTCATATCACTTTATGTAATAGACACTACTATAAAGAATAATATGCACAGATACTGATATAAAAGTCCAGTATAAAACCATTTAAAAACTTACTTAGAAGCTTCCAGTTTAGCTCTGTTTAAAAGGTTACTGGAACACCCATTGCAAGTGGGAAATATCAGACCCCCCCTTCCTTTGCATATGAAAAAACCCTTTACACAAAAAGGAGCAAGCTGGAGTAGGTATACGTCAGTATTCTCCTAAAACTTTGGGGCTTGGTTAGGAGTCTGAAAATCAGAGCAATGTTATTTAAAAATAAACAAAAATATCCTTTTTTTAAAAAACAAACTTTATGGGCTTTATAAATAGATCATCTACAAAACATTTATGCAATGAAAAGTGTATAATGTCCCTTTAAGTTTAAACCTAACACCCTAACATAAACCCGTAGTCTAAACACCTATTAACCCCTAAACCACCCTAAACATCTCAAAACACTAAAATAAACTATTAACCCCTAAACCTAATAACCCCTAGCTTTAAATTAAAAGTTACAATTAAAAAACCTAAATTACAAATTTAAAAAACACAAAACAAGACAAACTTTCCCGTAGTTAGCTGTCACTGTAGCCAAAAATATATGTTAAAGTGAAACTTCCCAGGTGCTATTAAATGTCCATACAGTTCAACACCATATAAATATCCCAGGAGAGCACATGTGGACGGCTAAAGAAGCGAGTGAAGATAATGTTCCACAAACTATGACTATACATAAGTCAGCAAAAAATTGCTTACACACTCACCCCACAGTACGCCTGGTCACTCCAAGCCCTCGGACCGATCCTAATGCAATATCCAACTGCGAGGATCAATCATCCAGGTGAACCGCAGCTCCGGTGCAGAATTATTCACTAGTCGAACCTCCTTCCGTTGTGGATGCTGCCTGTGTTAGTGTTCGTCGTCGAGTATGGCATCTGATGTCATCAAGGGGGTGTGTAAAAGGTGTGTGAATCAACACCAATCAACTTACTTGCTCATGCCGTATCTTCAGCTCTCCTCGGGAAAAAGTGTGTGGAAGGCTTCTAGTACCTGGTTGAGGCTACTGAGGCTCCTTAGAGAGAATCGGGCTCCTTGTAGCCCTTAAATAAATATATAATAAATGAAGAAAAAGAGTCTCTGTGTAGATAAAATTTCTATAGACTTTATTACAAAAATAGGACAAAATCCAGTGACACCAGCATAAAAACAAGAGACAGCTGGTCTTACTAGTTTCGGCGTAATCTTAGACCTGCTGGATACTATGAAATGGGCGTTTAAAAGTATTACTCCACACAGTCATTGGCCACTAAGGAGCACAAGTATACTCCCACTTAACCCTCAAAGTAAGTGTGGATATCAAAGTAGATGGAGTAGGTGGCTATATGTTAAATATATATGAGCAGGGGTATTACATAAATATGACGTGCTTTAACAATACAATGCAGAAAATAGCCTATGAATATGTTCGATCTAACATTAAAAGAAAGTACATGATATGTTATTATACATCAGAAATCATTAGATTACAATGAAATACATTTGAAACATCTCAATATCAAAATATGTGCATTATGAACTAGCATATACCTGATTTTACACTGAGATTGCCCATTATTAATGAAAAGATATTCCATTAATAGGCTAAAGGATTCCACCCCAAATAACATAACAGTGAAAATCATAAAACATTATGCACAAAAAGACACAAAAAACGTAAAGATAGATATACGTATATCATAAATCAATTATTCTATAAGTGTACATATGTCAAATATAATAGTGCATAGGACTACATTGGTCTAATTAACAGCAAAAAATACATGCACATTTAACATAGAACAACAGGTACACTCATACTGTTGAACACTACTCATAGATAAGCACAATATATTTATTCTCTGGTGTTCCCCATCACGCATACAATGACTAAAATATATACCATTAGAGTATAAAGAAGTCAGTTGCCAAATATAGATGATATGTTTGTTTCAGCACCAGTGGTTGATGAGGTTAAATTCAGAATTGAAGCCATTAGGAGTCTGGGTACAGAGCTTAAATATCCAAAAAGCTTCTCCCCTTCTCCCCTTGGTGGTCTCCTAATGGCTTCAACTGCTCGCCACTTAAATGACCTAATATGCTCTTATGGTATATATTTTAGTCATTGTATGCGTGATGGGGAACACCAGAGAATAAATATATTGTGCTTATCTATGAGTAGTGTTCAACAGTATGAGTATACCTGTTGTTCTATGTTAAATGTGCATGTATTTTTTGCTATTAATTGGACCAATGTAGTCCTATGCACTATTATATATGACATGTACACTTATAGAATAATTGATTTACAATATACGTATTCAAACTATCTATCATTAAGTTTTTTGTGTCTTTTTGTGCATAATCTTTTATGATTTTCACTGTTATGTTATTTGGGATGGAATCCTTTAGCCTATTAATGGAATATTGTTTCATTAATAATGGGCAATCTCAGGCCTAGATTTGGAGTTTGGCGGTAGCCGTGAAAACCAGCGTTAGAGGCTCCTAACGCTGGTTTTAGGCTACCGCCGGTATTTGGAGTCATTCAAAAAAGGGTCTAACGCTCACTTTTCAGCCGCAAATTTTCCATACCGCAGATCCCCTTACGTCAATTGCGTATCCTATCTTTTCAATGGGATCTTTCTAACTCCGGTATTTAGAGTTGTGTCTGAAGTGAGCATTAGAATTCTAATGACAAAACTCCAGTCGCAGAAAAAAGTCAGTAGTTAAGAGCTTTCTGGGCTAACGCCGGTTCATAAAGCTCTTAACTACTGTACTCTAAAGTACACTAACACCCATAAACTACCTATGTACCCCTAAACCGAGGTCCCCCCACATCGCCGCCACTCGATTACATTTTTTTAACCCCTAATCTGCCGACCGCCACCTACGTTATACTTATGTACCCCTAATCTGCTGCCCCTAACACCGCCGACCCCTATATTATATTTATTAACCCCTAACCTGCCCCCCACAACGTCGCAGCCAGCTACCTACAATAATTAACCCCTAATCTGCCGACCGCAAAGAGCCGCCACCTACATTATAGCTATGTACCCCTAATCTGCTGCCCCTAACACCGCCGACCCCTATATTATATTTATTAACCCCTAATATGCCCCCTCAACGTCGCCTCCACCTGCCTACACTTATTAACCCCTAATCTGCCGAGCGGACCGCACCGCTACTATAATAAAGTTATTAACCCCTAATCCGCCTCACTAACCCTATAATAAATAGTATTAACCCCTAATCTGCCCTCCCTAACATCGCCGACACCTAACTTCAATTATTAACCCCTAATCTGCCGACTGGAGCTCACCGCTATTCTAATAAATGTATTAACCCCTAAAGCTAAGTCTAACCCTAACACTAACACCCCCCTAAATTAAATATAATTTTAATCTAACGAAATTAATTAACTCTTATTAAATAAATTATTCCTATTTAAAGCTAAATACTTACCTGTAAAATAAATCCTAATATAGCTACAATATAAATTATAATTATATTATAGCTATTTTAGAATTAATATTTATTTTACAGGTAACTTTGTATTTATTTTAACCAGGTACAATAGCTATTAAATAGTTAAGAACTATTTAATAGCTAAAATAGTTAAAATAATAACAAAATTACCTGTAAAATAAATCCTAACCTAAGTTACAATTAAACCTAACACTACACTATCATTAAATTAATTAAATAAAATACCTACAATTACCTACAATTAAACCTAACACTACACTATCAATACATTAATTAAATACAATATCTACAAATAACTACAATGAAATAAACTAACTAAAGTACAAAAAATAAAAAAGAACTAAGTTAGAAAAAATAAAAAAAAATTAAAAACATAAGAAAAATCTTACAACAATTTTAAACTAATTACACCTACTCTAAGCCCCCTAATAAAATAACAAAGCCCCCCAAAATAAAAAAAATGCCCTACCCTATTCTAAATTACTAAAGTTCAAAGCTCTTTTACCTTACCAGCCCTGAACAGGGCCCTTTGTGGGGCATGCCCCAAGAAGTTCAGCTGTTTTGCCTGTAAAAAAAAACATACAATACCCCCCCAACATTACAACCCACCACCCACATACCCCTAATCTAACACAAACCCCCCTTAAATAAACCTAACACTAAGCCCCTGAAGATCTCCCTACCTTGAGTCGTCTTCACCCATCCGAGCCAAATTCTTCATCCAAGCGGAGCAAGAAGAGGTCCTCCATCCGGTAGAAGTCTTCATCCAAGCGGGGCAGAAGAGGTCTTCCATCCGATTGAAGTCTTCATCCAAGCGGCATCTTCTATCGTCATCAATCCGGAGCGTAGCGGCAGCATCCTGAAGACCTCCGAAGCGGAACATCCATCCTGGCCGACGACTGAACGACGAATGACGGTTCCTTTAAATGACGTCATCCAAGATGGCGTCCCTCGAATTCCGATTGGCTGATAGGATTCTATCAGCCAATCGGAATTAAAGTAGGAATATTCTGATTGGCTGATGGAATCAGCCAATCAGAATCAAGTTCAATCCGATTGGCTGATCCAATCAGCCAATCAGATTTAGTTTGCATTCTATTGGCTGTTCCGATCAGCCAATAGAATGCAAGCTCAATCTGATTGGCTGATTGGATCAGCCAATCGGATTGAACTTGATTCTTATTGGCTGACTCCATCAGCCAATCAGAATTTTCCTACCTTAATTCCGATTGGCTGATAGAATCCTATCAGCCAATCGGAATTCGAGGGACGCCATCTTGGATGACGTCATTTAAAGGAACCGTCATTCGTCGTTCAGTCGTCGGCCAGGATGGATGTTCTGCGTCGGAGGTCTTCAGGATGCTGCCGCTCCGCTCCGGATGGATGACGATAGAAGATGCCGCTTGCATGAAGACTTCAATCGGATGGAAGACCTCTTCTGCCCCGCTTGGATGAAGACTTCTACCGGATGGAGGACCTCTTCTTGCTCCGCTTGGATGAAGAATTTGGCTCGGCTGGGTGAAGACGACTCAAGGTAGGGAGATCTTCAGGGGCTTAGTGTTAGGTTTATTTAAGGGGGGTTTGGGTTAGATTAGGGGTATGTGGGTGGTGGGTTGCAATGTTGGGGGGGTATTGTATGTTTTTTTTTACAGGCAAAAGAGCTGAACTTCTTGGGGCATGCCCCGCAAAGGGCCCTGTTCAGGGCTGGTAAGGTAAAAGAGCTTTGAACTTTAGTAATTTAAAATAGGGTAGGGCATTTTTTTATTTTGGGGGGCTTTGTTATTTTATTAGGGGGCTTAGAGTAGGTGTAATTAGTTTAAAATTGTTGTAAGATTTTTCTTATGTTTGTAAATTATTTTTTTATTTTTTGTAACAGTTCTTTTTTATTTTTTGTACTTTAGTTAGTTTATTTCATTGTAGTTATTTGTAGATATTGTATTTAATTAATGTATTGATAGTGTAGTGTTAGGTTTAATTGTAGGTAATTGTAGGTATTTTATTTAATTAATTTAATGATAGTGTAGTGTTAGGTTTAATTGTAACTTAGGTTAGGATTTATTTTACAGGTAATTTTGTAATTATTTTAACTAGGTAGCTATTAAATAGTTCGTAACTATTTAATAGCTATTGTACCTGGTTAAAATAATTACAAAGTTGCCTGTAAAATAAATATTAATCCTAAAATAGCTACAATGTAATTATAATTTATATTGTAGCTATATTAGGGTTTATTTTACAGGTAAGTATTTAGCTTTAAATAGGAATAAGTTATTTAATAAGAGTTAATTTATTTCGTTACAATAAAATTATATTTAACTTAGGGGGGTGTTAGGGTTAGGGTTAGAATTAGCTTTAGGGGTTAATACATTTATTAGAATAGCAGTGAGCTCCGCTCATCAGATTAGGGGTTAATAAATGTAGGCAGGTGGAGGCGACATTGTGGGGAGCAGATTAGGGGTTAATAAATATAATATATGGGTCGGCGATGTTAGGGCAGCAGATTAGGGGTACATAGGGATAATGTAAGTAGCGGCGGTTTACGGAGCGGCAGATTAGGGGTTAATAATAATATGCAGGGGTCAGCGATAGCGGGGGCGGCAGATTAGGGGTTAATAAGTGTAAGGTTAGGGGTGTTTAGACTCGGGGTACATGTTAGGGTGTTAGGTGCAGATGTAGGAAGTGTTTCCCCATAGCAAACAATGGGGCTGCGTTAGGAGCTGAACGCGGCTTTTTTGCAGGTGTTAGGTTTTTTTTCAGCTCAAACAGCCCCATTGTTTCCTATGGGGGAATCGTGCACGAGCACGTTTTTGAGGCTGGCCGCGTCCGTAAGCAACTCTGGTATCGAGAGTTGCAGTAGCGTTAAATATGCCTGTACGCTCCCTTTTTGGAGCCTAACGCAGCCATTCTGTGGACTCTCAATACCAGAGTTATTTTAAAGGTGCGGCCAGAAAAAAGCCAGCGTTAGCTACGCGGGTCGTTACCGTCAAAACTCTAAATCTAGCCGTCAGTGTAATATCAGGTATATGCTAGTTCATAATACACATATTTTGATATTGAGATCTTTCAAATGTATTTCATCGTAAGCTAATGATTTCTGATGTATAATAACATATCATGTACTTTCTTTTAATGTTAGATCGAACATATTCATAGGCTATTTTCTGCATTGTATTGTTAAAGCACGTCATATTTATGTAATACCCCTGCTCATATATATTTAACATATAGCCATCTACTCCATCTACTTTGATATCCACACTTACTTTGAGGGTTAAGTGGGAGTATACTTGTACTTCTTAGTGGTTAATGACTGTGTGGAGTAATATTTTTAAACACCTATTTCCTAGTATCCAGCAGGTCTAAGATTATGGCACTACGCCAAAACTAGTAAGACCAGCTGTCTCTTGTTTTTGTGCTGGTGTCACTGGATTTTATCCTATTTTTGTAATTAAGTCTATGGAAATTTTATCTACACAGAGACTCTTTTTCTTCATTTATTATACATTTAAAAGACCTAATACTATGGAAAAAATATATATCTAACAATACAAAAAATAATAAACACTAAATTACGAAAAATAAAAAACTCTAAGATTACAAAAAAATAATAAACGACATTATCAAAAATAAAAACAATTATACCTAATCGAATAGCCCTATATAAAAAAAAGCCCCCAAAATAAAAACACCCCCATAACCTACAATAAACTACCAATAGCCCT
Source organism: Bombina bombina (assembly GCF_027579735.1). NCBI lineage: Eukaryota > Metazoa > Chordata > Amphibia > Anura > Bombinatoridae > Bombina > Bombina bombina. Next base: position 97,279,806 of record NC_069502.1, on the reverse strand, counting down.
TAAAAGGGCCTTTTGAAGGGCATTGCACTAAGTTAAACAGCTCTTTTACCTAGAAAAAAAAAACACAAAGTCCCCCAACAGTAAAACCCCCCACCCAACCTACTGTAACATATCTCAGCCTAATGTCACTATCCCTTTAAGACTTCCTACTCTGACTGCTGCATTTGGGCAGTATTTACATTCAGCTTGCTTGCCTGTCTGATTAATCATTCATGCACCTGATTACCTCAGCCTCTTTTTAAGCCTTCTCAGGTCTAATGTGCTTTGCATTAACTTTGAAGTTGTGATCCTGAACAACTGAAATCTGTGACTGTTTCCTGCATGAATTTACCAACTATTCCAAGATACAGCATTTTCTATCACATATGCTAAATATCATCAAACCGCAAGTATCAGAAATAATCCCATTCTGTTTCTTGGACACAGCTACTTAACAAACTCTGAACTTTATTATAAATCAAGTATGCTTTTGCTTATTATCTCTCTAATTACAATAACATCATCTTACTCAGAACTTTATAACTATTTCTCTGCTTCTAGTTGTCATTGCTGAAATAACCTGCAACAAACCAACGGCTAGATTTAGAGTTTTGTCAGTAACGGCCCGCGTAGCTAACGCTGGCTTTTTTCCCCCGCACCTTTTAAATACCGCTGGTATTTAGAGTTCACAGAAGGGCTGCGTTAGGCTCCAAAAAGGGAGCGTACAGGCATATTTACCGCCACTGCAACTCTCAATACCAGCGGTGCTTACGGACGCGGCCAGCTTCAAAAACGTGCTCGTGCACGATTCCCCCATAGGAAACAATGGGGCAGTTTGGGCTGAAAAAAAAACCTAACACCTGCAAAAAAGCAGCGTTCAGGTACTAACGCAGCCCCATTCTTTCCTATGGGGAAACACTTCCTATGTCTGCACCTAACACCCTAACATGTACCCCGAGTCGAAACACCCCTAACCTTACACTTATTAACCCCTAATCTGCCGCCCCCGCTATCGCTGACACCTGCATTATACAATTAACCCCTAATCTGCCGCTCCGTACACCGCCGCAACCTACGTTATCCCTATGTACCCCTAATCTGCTGCCCCTAACACCGCCAACCCCTATATTATATTTATTAACCCCTAATCTGCCACCCCCAACGTCACCTCCACCTACCTACAATTATTAACCCCTAATCTGCTGACCGGACCTCACCGCTACGCTAATAAATGTATTAACCCCTAAAGCTAAGTCTAAACCTAACCCTAACACCCCCCTAAATTAAATATAATTTAAATATAACTAAATAAATTAACTCTTATTAAATAAATTATTTCTATTTAAAGCTAAATACTTACCTGTAAAATAAATCCTAATATAGCTACAATATAACTAATAATTATATTGTAGCTATTTTAGGATTAATATTTATTTTACAGGCAACTTTGCATTTATTTTAACCAGGTACAATAGCTATTAAATAGTTAATAACTATTTAATAGTTACCTAGTTAAAATAATTACAAAATTACCTGTAAAATAAATCCTAACCTAAGTTACAATTAAACCTAACACTACAATATCAATATATTAATTAAATACAATACCTACAAATAAATAAACTAACTAAAGTACAAAAAATAAAAAAGAACTAAGTTACAAAAAATAAAAAAATATTTACAAACATTAGAAAAATATTACAACAATTTTAAGCTAATTACACCTACTCTAAGCCCCCTAATAAAATAACAAAGCCCCCCAAAATAAAAAAATGCCCTACCCTAACCTAAAATAAAATTAGAAAAGCTCTTTTACCTTACCAGCCCTTAAAAGGGCCTTTTGCGGGGCAAGCCCCAAAGAAAACAGCTCTTTTGCCTGTAAAAAAAAACATACAATACCCCCCCAACATTACAACCCACCACCCACATACCCCTAATCTAACCCAAACCCCCCTTAAATAAACCTAACACTAAGCCCCTGAAGATCTCCCTACCTTGTCTTCACCACGCCGGGTATCACCGATCGGTCCAGGCTCCGATGTCTTGATCCAAGCCCAAGCGGGGGCTGAAGACGTCCATCCTCCGGCTGAAGTCTTGATCCAAGCGGCGGCTGAAGAAGTCCATCATCGGGCAGAAGTCTTCATCCAATCCGGGCAGAAGAGGAGATCCGGACTGGTACACATCTTCATCCAAGCGGCATCTTCTATGTTCTTCCATCCGACGACGAGTGGCTCCATCTTCAAGACCTCCGGCGCGGATCCATCCTCTTCTTCCGATGACTAGACGATGAATCAGCCAATCAGAATTTTCCTACATTAATTCCGATTGGCTGATAGAATCCTATCAGCCAATTGGAATTCGAGGGACGCCATCTTGGATGACGTCCCTTAAAGGAACCTTCATTCTGTTTTAGGATGTAGAAAGAAGAGGATGGATCCGCGCCGGAGGTCTTGAAGATGGAGCCGCTCGTCATCGGAAGGAAGAAGATAGAAGATGCCACTTGGATGAAGATGTTTGCCGGTCCGGATCTCCTCTTCTGCCCGGATAGGATGAAGACTTCTGCCCGATGATGGACCTCTTCAGCTGGATCATGGACATATTCAGCCCCCGCTTGGATCAAGACTTCAGCCGGAGGATGGACGTCTTCAGCCCCCGCTTGGGCTTGGATCAAGACATCGGAGCCTGGACCGATCTGTGATACCAGGCGTGGTGAAGATAAGGTAGGAAGATCTTCAGGGGCTTAGTGTTAGGTTTATTTAAGGGGGGTTTGGGTTAGATTAGGGGTATGTGGGTGGTGGGTTGTAATGTGGGGGGGGGGTATTGTATGTTTTTTTTTCCAGGCAAAAGAGCTGTTTTCTTTGGGGCATGCCCCGCAAAAGGCCCTTTTAAGGGCTGGAAAGGTAAAAGAGCTTTCTATTTTAATTTTAGAATAGGGTAGGGCATTTTTTTATTTTGGGGGGCTTTGTTATTTTATTAGGGGGCTTAGAGTAGGTGTAATTAGCTTAAAATTGTTGTAATATTTTTCTAATGTTTGTAAATATTTTTTTATTTTTTGTAACTTAGTTCTTTTTTATTTTTTGTACTTTAGTTAGTTTATTTAATTGTATTTATTTGTAGGTATTGTATTTAATTAATTTATTGATAGTGTAGTGTTAGGTTTAATTGTAGATAATTGTAGGTATTTTATTTAATTAATTTATTGATAGTGTAATGTTAGGTTTAATTGTAACTTAGGTTAGGATTTATTTTACAGGTAATTTTGTAATTATTTTAACTAGGTAGCTATTAAATAGTTATTAACTATTTAATAGCTATTGTACCTGGTTAAAATAAATACAAAGTTGCCTGTAAAATAAATATTAATCCTAAAATAGCTACAATATAATTTTAATTTATATTGTAGCTATATTAGGATTTATTTTACAGGTAAGTATTTAGCTTTAAATAGGAATAATTTATTTAATAAGAGTTAATTTATTTCGTTAGATTTAAATTATATTTAACTTAGGGGGGGTTAGGGTTAGGGTTAGACTTAGCTTTAGGGGTAAATACATTTATTAGAGTAGCGGTAAGGTCCGGTCGGCAGATTAGAGATTAATAAATTGTAGGTAGGTGGCGGCGACGTTGGGGGCGGCAGATTAGGGGTTAATAAATATAATATAGGGGTCAGCGGTGTTAGGGGCAGCAGATTAGGGGTACATAGGGATAATGTAGGTGGCGGCGGTGTGCGGACGGCAGATTAGGGGTTAAAAAAAATTAATAGAGTGGCGGTGATGTGGGGGGACCTCGGTTTAGGGGTACATAGGTAGTTTATGGGTGTTAGTGTACTTTAGAGCACAGTAGTTAAGAGCTTTATGAACCGGCGTTAGCCCAGAAAGCTCTTAACTCCTGGCTTTTTTCTGCGGCTGGAGTTTTGTTGTTAGATTTCTAACGCTCACTTCAGCCACGACTCTAAATACCAGAGTTAGAAAGATCCCATTGAAAAGATAGGATACGCAAATGGCGTAGGGGGATCTGCGGTATGGAAAAGTCGCGGCTGCAAAATGAGCGTTAGACCCTTTCCTGACTGACTCTAAATACCAGCGGTAGCCCAAAACCAGCATTAGGAGCCTCTAATGCTGGTTTTGATGGCTAACGCCAAACTCTAAATCTAGCCGCTAGTTTGCATATATATGCTCAAACAGTAATTAATGCCTGAGACTTGTAACTTGTCTATCACTTGTGCTACTCTGATTATACTGATATACAGCTCTACATAATATTATGAACTGTGAACCTGCAACAAACCTTGGTTTGCATATATATGAACAAACAGTAATTAATGCCTAAGACTTACAACTTGTCTCATTTGTGTTACTCTGCTTATACTGATATACAGCTCTACATAATATTATGAACTGTGAACCTGCAACAAACCTTGGTTTGCACATATATGCACAAAACAGTAATTAATGCCTAAGACTTGCAACTTGTTTATCACTTGTGCTGCTGTGCTTAACTTTGACATACAACCTTATATAATATTATATACTGTGAACCTGCAACAAACCTTAGTTTGCATCTAAGTGTCAAACTTCTATCTGTTTACTCTGAAGCCTGTACATTCCACATTGCTATATATTTCTCTCATTGAATCTTGCAGCTACTCCTGTTAACTAATTATAACTTTCAGTGAAGCAAGAATATATTGTATACAAATATTGCACTCTCCATTAATTCTTCAATAACTTCTATCAATTATGAATCACAGAATATCATCTATCCACGTCCAGGATACTTTCCCCCGGGTCAGGGGTCGGTGTCTTCAAATCCCTACCACTGCCCCGAGGGTCTGTTTCTTGAGCGCATGTACACCGGATCATGACACCTACCCCCCAAAATAAAAAACGAAGTCTAAAAAAAACCTGAGCTACCCATTGCCCCTTTGTATGGGCATTTGTATGGTCATTCAGCTCTTTTACAATCCCCCCCAAAAAACTAACACTAACCCCAGAATATCTACTCATGGTTCCTGAAGTCCGGACATCCATCTCCATCCAGGCGGTGAGAAGTCTTCATCCAGGCGGCAAGAAGACTTTATCCAGGCGGCGAGAAGTCTTTATCCAGGCGGTGATATCTTCATCCATCGTGGGGGCGTCTTCTATCTTCATCCCGGAGGGGTGGAGCGGAGCTATCCAGGACTGGCGATGACATCCTGCATGGAGTGTCCTCTTCATACGATCACCGCCGTACACTGAAGTTGAATGCAAGGTACCCGTTTAAAAATGGCATAACTTGCATTCCTATTGGCTGATTTGATTCTTCAAATCAAAAAATCAATAGGATGAGAGCTACTGAAATCCTATTGGCTGTTCAAATCAGCCAAATAAAGTGCAGTGTGACACTACCTAACTAGAATTACTGGTGTTTTAAGATTTTGTCTCATTGTTCAGTTAAAGTGAATTTAAATTTTCAAGAATTAGTGCCCGGTTTTTCAAAAATACTATTAAAAACAGGGGAACTTTCATTAATGACAGTTTATATTGCACTGCAGTTTCACAAATACTTACCTTTCTCTTGTGCAAAGTCAAATTGCCAATTCCCTTCTCCTGTTGTATTTACACAGTAAAAATTCAGTGCAATGTAAACTTTTATGAATTAAAGTGCCCCTGTTTTTAATAGTATTTCTAAAAACCAAGCACTAATTCATGAAAGTTTACATTTACTTTAAGGTCTTATCTCTCCCACCTAGATCTCATCGAATGTATATGCTTTATCTATTGGGTAGCTTTTTATTACACTATTGTGTCTTATTGTACTATAATATGTTAATTCTGCATTTGCATGTTCATTTTTACGCTTGTTTTTAAATAACGTCAATGTCAAATGCTTATTTTATTGAGCGCTACATTATAATGTATGTGTGTCTTTTGTTCCAGGCCACTTCTATCTCTACAAATGGCTACGAATGTATAAACTATTTTGATGTTCAGCTTCATATATTGCCATTACACAATGAGAAGCAATATCATATTTAAGTAAAACTTGATTTTTGTTTGTAAAACCTACAGTTTTGCACAAATATCTTTTGTGAAAAGTTTAATACTTAATTAAACGCTTTCAGTTTTGAATTGGGAATATCTCTTATCTGTAATGTATACCCCGCTCTTTTTGTTTTAGCTTTCTTGTCATAATAAAAACTTAGAGATATTCAATTGGGTTCAATTTGAGTACACTGAAAAAACACCTTGTATTGTTAAAGTGAAGGTGTGTGAAGTTCACTAACTGTTGTCTGTGTAAATCTGGCAGAGACAGACAATTCATGTCTAGCAATAATGTGTCAGAGGGCTTATAGTATTAATGGCACATTATTTTCTAAAAATTATTTAGGTGGGTTGGTCTCACTAGAGCTATTTATTTAATATATATGTGACATACGAACATAAATTAACTTCAATAAGGCAGCATAAAATCAGTGCCTAAAGCAAAACAGGAAAAACTGCCAAGACATGTAGCAGCACTACAGCTGTAAAAACTGCCAGCATGAACTGTATTTCTAATAATGCTCTGAAATGTTAACCCCTTCAGTCCCAGTTGGTTTTATTTTGCATTTCCCTAAACTATAGACGAGGCCCTCACAGGTCTTGTCACAAATAAGTTTGCTTTACTTTTTATTAAGCTGAATTGCAGCTAAATACAAGTTATTTTGGTCAATGTTTCGACTTGTACAAGCTTTTATAAACATCTTTCTGATTGCATTACTGCACAATCTTTCTGATGCTGCTATGTATACAAAGCTGTAACATGATATACAACTACCTTTAAATTACATATTTCTATCTGTATTATGACATACTAGTCCTAAAGCCCGTGTACACGGGCCATTTTTTGCTGTACAGCGGTCCCACCCCTTGCTCTCTCTCTATCCCCCCCCTCTCTTTTGCTCTCTCTCTCCCCCCTCTCTTTTGCTCTCTCTCTCTCCCTCCTCTCTTTTGCTCTCTCTCTCCCCCTCTCTTTTGCTCTCTCTCTCCCCCTCTCTTTTGCTCTCTCTTCCCCCTCTCTTTTGCTCTCTCTTCCCCCTCTTTTTGCTCTCACTCTCCCCCCTCTCTTTTGCTCTCTCTCCTCTCTCTTTTGCTCTTTCTCTCCCCCCTCTCTTTTGCTCTCTCTCTCCCTCTTTTGCTGTCTCTTCCCCTCTTTTGCGCTCTTTCCCCCTCTCTTTTGCGCTCTCTCCCCCTCTCTTTTGCACTCTCTCCACCTCTCTTTTGCTGTCACTCTCCCTCTCTTTATCCCCCTTTTCTGCTCTCTCTATCCCCCCTCTTTAGAGCTCTCTCCCCCTCTCTTTTGTGTTCTCTCCCCCCTCTCTTTTGTGCTCTCTCCCCCCTCTCTTTTGTGCTCTCTCTCCCCCTCTCTTTTGTGCTCTCTCCCCCCTCTCTATTGTGCTCTCTCCCCCCCTCTCTTTTATGCTCTCTCCCCTCTCTTTTGTGCTCTCTCCCCCTATTTTTTGTGCTCTCTCCCCCCTCTCTGTTGTGCTCTCTCCCACTCTCTTTTGTGCTCTCTCACCCCTCTCTTTTGTGCTCTCTCCCCCCTCTCTTTTGTGCTTTCTCCCCCTTCTCTTTTGTGCTCTCTTTTGTGCTCTCTCCCCCTCTCTTTTGTGCTCTCCCCCTCTCTTTTGCACTCTCCCCCCTCTCATTTGCGCTCTCCCCCTTCTCATTTGCTGTCACTCTCCCTCTCTTTATTCCCCCTCTTTTGCTCTCTCTTCCCCCTCTCTTTTGCTCTCTCTCTCCCCCTCTCTTTTGCTCTCTCTCCTCTCTCTTTTGCTCTTTCTCTCCCCCCTCTCTTTTGCTCTCTCTCTCCCTCTTTTGCTGTCTCTTCCCCTCTCTTGCGCTCTCTCCCCTCTCTTTTGCGCTCTCTCCCCCTCTCTTTTGCACTCTCTCCCCCTCTATTTTGCGCTCTCTCCACCTCTCTTTTGCTGTCACTCTCCCTCTCTTTATCCCCTCTTCTGCTCTCTCTATTCCCCCTCTTTAGAGCTCTCTCCCCCTCTCTTTTGTGCCCTCTCCCCCTCTCTTTTGTGCTCTCTCCCCCTCTCTTTTATGCTCTCTCCCCCTCTCTTTTGTGCTCTCTCCACCCTCTCTTTTGTGCTCTCTCCCCCTCTCTTTTGTGCTCTCCCCCCTCTCTTTTGTGCTCTCCCCCCCTCTCTTTTGTGCTCTCCCCCCTCTCTTTTGTGCTCTCTCCCCCTCTCTTTTGTGCTCTCTCCCCCCTCTCTTTTGTGCTCTCTCCCCCTCTCTATTGTGCTCTCTCCCCCTCTCTTTTGTGCTCTCTCCCCCCTCTCTTTTGTGCTCTCTCCCCCCTCTCTTTTGTGTTTTCTCCCCCCTCTCTTTTGTGCTCTCTCCCCCCTCTCTTTTGTGCTCTCTCCCCCCTCTCTTTTTTGCTCTCTCCCCCCTCTCTTTTGTGCCCCCCCCCTCTTTTGTGCACTCCCTTCCCCTCTTTTGCGCTCTCCCCCCCTCTGTTGTGCTCTCTCCCCCCTCTCTTTTGTGCACTCTCCCCCCTCTCTGTTGCTGTCACCCTCCCTCTCTTTATCCCCCCCCTCTTCTGCTCTCTCTATCCCCCCTCTTTAGAGCTCTCTGTCTCGGCAGTTGGCCCCGGCATCTGGCCCCACCCGCGTCATGCCCGGGCCCCGTCCACATCACACCCGTCCGGCAATGCCCACATCGCACCCACCCAGCCACGCGCTGACGCCAGATGCCAGGTCAGTTGGAAGGCCAGGTGTGTTTGTCCTTGAGGGCAGTCTCTACTGCACATGACAGCTTCGGACAAACACACTTTTATTATATAGGATTAATATTGCGAAATTACATAAGATTGGGCCTATCCAATCTCCAAACATTTTACATAAGCAAATATACTGAAATCCAAACTATTTCAAATATCTTCATTGTTTCCAGTCCCAAGCAGTTTGGATAAAGGGTTTTCTATCTATCTATCTATCTATCTATCTATCTATATATCTATATATCTATCTATCTATCTATCTATCAATCATCTATCTATCTATCATCTTTCTATCTATCTATCCATCTAGCTATCTATCATCTATCTATCTTTGTTTGTGCTCCACTTGTAGTCTAGCTCATATTATTTTATACTTTATTCTTTAATAATATGCACTTATAAACTTCTCACGCAATATATAAACGCTAAATGCAGAATAACCCGTACTATTTTCAGTTTGTTATTATAAATCTTTATATTAATAACTTTTAACAGTATTACATATTTTCAGGAGAATATATATCCCAGTTTGTTATTGAATTACATATATCTTAAGCAGGTGCTGGGCAAATTTGTGTAATCTTGCTAAGACCCTAAAGCTACAAGCACAGAATAGTGAAAAGCTATCATCAGTAAATCAAAGCCACTATCTTGGTATGTAAAAAGGTTGCCTAAAGACAAATTTCCATTCCCCCAAAAAATCACTTTACAGTTTATTGCGGATCCTAATTTTACTGTCAAGATTAGGCAACACTTTTACGTTAATTTTAACTTCAGATTAGTGTAGGTGTCTACATTGTTAAAATGGTTAATATGGTGCACACTGCTAAAACAAAATGTCTGTCTAAGCAAGGTATACAATATGTTGGCATAGCAGAATCTATTTAGCTGCTATGTAAATTTATAGCCTTGAATTTTGCTCGGGGCATATCAGTTGGTGATACATATAGTCAAATATAAAAACAGAATTAAATGTATTTTACAGTTCTGACAATATTTTAGGAACCACGTACAATTTGTAAGACTAATATGTAAAATTACACTCACCGGCAACTTTATTAGGTACACCTGTTCAATTGCTTGATAACACAAATTGCAAATCAGCAAATCACATGGCAGCAACTCAATCCATTTAGGCATCTAGATGTGGTGAAGACAACTTGCTGAAGTTCAAACTGAGCATCAGAATGTGGAAGAAGGGGATTTAAGTGACTTTGAATGTGGAATGATTGTTGGTGCCAGATGGACTGGTCTAAGTATTTAAAAAACTACTGATCTACTGGGATTTTCACGCACAACCATCTCTAGGGTTTACAGAGAATGGTCTGAAAAAAGAGAAAATATCCAGTGAGCAGTTGTGTGGACGAAAATGCCTTGTTTATGTCACACAGTGGCGTATTTAGGTTTTGTGCTTCCCTAGGCACTCAAAATTCTGCTGCCCCCCAAAAAAAGGTTTTAGGCCTTTTTTCCCCTTAATATATTTTTGGGGTCAGTGTGTAAAATGTTTTTTTTTATAATAATTAAAAAAAAATGGACTAGCAAAACACTTGCATCTCATACCATTTGTGGGGGGGAGAGGAGAAAATGGGGAGGGGAAGAAGGGACGGAAAGAAAGGAGTGAAATAAGGGAGCAAGGGAGGGAGTTGAGAGAAGGGAGGGAGGGAAAGAACTGAGGGATTGAGTTGAGGGATGAAGGGATTTAAGGTAGGGAGGGACAAAGGGAAAGAAGGGAGGGAGTTGAGGGAGGGAGAAAAGGAAAGAAGGTAGAGAGGAAGAGAGGGAAAGAAGAATACACTTTGAAACAATCACTGCCCTTCACATGCAACAACATACAGTAATTACCATCATTCAAGTAATGAAACTTTTTAAGTGTCCATTTACTATTTACTCCGTGGGTTCATGAATGCAGAGAAAGCTAACTATTAGTAACTAACGTACATTAGCACTGAGAGTTTATGATTAGATAACACAAGCTAATCTAAGCAGTGCACAGACACATTCAGTCTGTTAGTTACTAAGACCTGCAATAAGCACTGCTCTCACAGACCCACCACAGTTGATAAGGGGAGGCAGCATATCGGCACAAGGTCTTCTCCTCCAGCCTCACCTTATCCCTGGGCAAGTTTCTCACCAAGAACGCTTCCACTGCAAAAATGCCGGCGGCTCTAAATGAAGTAGTGGTTTAAAGGAGCACTACCTGTGAAGAGCAACCTTAGTCAGCGCACGTGCCTTGTCTTCTCTGTAAAAGCCTGCACTTTATCGCTCACTGCACTATGTGCTGGCTTTTAGAGAGAGGATAGGGCAGATGTGCTGCCCCTCCCAAATCTGCTGACCTAGGCACCGGCCTTGTTTTCCTAGGCCATAATACACCCCTGTGTCAGAGGTCAGAGGAGAATGGGCAGACTGGTTTGAGATGATAGAAAGGCAACAGTAACTCAAATAACAACTCATTACAACCTAGGTATGCAGAATACCATCTCTGAACACACAACACGTCGAACCTTGAAGCAGATGGGCTACAGAAGCAGAAGACCACATTGGTTGACACTCCAGTGAGCTAAGAACAGAAAACTGAGGCTACAATTCACACAGGCTCACCAAAATTGGACAATAGAAGATTGGAAAAAAGTCCCCTGGTCTGAAGAGTCTCTATATTAGCTGCGACATTCAGATGGAAGGGTCAGAATTTGGCGTAAACATGAAAGCATGTATCCATCCTGCCTTGTATCAACGTTTCAGCCCGGTGGTGTAATGGTGTGGGGGATATTTTCTTGGCACACTTTCGACCCCTTTCGTACTAATTGAGCAATGTTTAAACACCACGGCCTACCTGAGTATTGTTGCTGACCATGTCCATCACGTTATGATTACAGTGTACCCATCTTCTGATGGCTACTTCCAGCAGGATAATACGCCATGTCAAAAAGCTCAAATAATCTCAAACTGGTTTCATAAACATGACAATAGGTTCACTGTACTGCAATGGCCTCCACAGTCACCAGATCTCAATCCGATAGAGTACCTTTGAGATGTGGTGGAATGGGAGATTTGCAACATGGATGTGCAGCTGACAAATCTGCAGCAACTGCGTGATGCTATCATTTCAATATGGACCAAAATTTCTGAGGAATGTTTCCAATACCTTGTTGAATCTATGTCATAAAGAATTAAGGCAGTTTTAAAGGCAAAAGGGGTCCAACCCAGTACTAGCAAGGTGTACCTAATAAAGTGGCCGGTGAGTGTATATCTCATGTGATTGTAGACCATGTACCTTTATTACACTTATTATTATTTTTACAATCAATCTTACTTTCTTAGATTGCAATATCTATAGAATTGCAAATATTAACATTAAAATGTAATTCTTCATAAAATATTTATTGCAAGATAACGAGTGTAGCGGAAACCTTTTTTACGCAAGCAATAACGGGTTTATTGTGGCTTTTTGCGCTCGTCGGGCTTACCGCTGGTATTATGAGTTTAAAGTAAACGCAATTGCTGGAGCACAATCTCGATTTACTGTTTTTGCAAAGAGAAAAAAAAAACTGTGTCACAAAACACATCAAAAGTACATTACAAAGTACAGTTACACTCATAATAAAAAAACCTCAAAAAAATATTGCACACAAAAGCTATAAGGACCAAAAGATGAGATGTCAGGTGTTAGAATAAAGGCATGCAAAAGGTTTTAACATTACATGTCTAAAGATGTGTGTATATATATATACAGTATATACTAGCTGTTGCTCGCGACTTCAGTGCATGGATTTTGTGATTTGTAAAAAATCGTCAAAAAAGCGACTATTTTCAACGATGTGGTGCCCTCACGTGTGTGCCCGTTCGGGTCGCACATTCTCTGACTGTGAACTTTGAGAGTTTTTTATTAATTCTCTGTGTTTCTCAAACATGGGCACCAATCTGCTAAATTGTGGGTGAGGCGTCAATCCGGCACATCAAAAATATGTTATTGTTATTCTTTTTACAATTACTTTAATTGCAATTATATATTATGGGGCCTATCTATCAAGCCCCGCTGCTCCATAACCCTGTCCGCCTGCTCTGAGCAGGCGGACAGACTTCGCCACAATTCAACCCGATCGAGTACGATCGGGTTGATTGACACCCCCCGGCTGGTGGCTGATTGGACGCGAGTCTGCAGGGGGCGGCGTTGCACTAGCAGCTCTTGTGAGCTGCTGGTGCAATGCTGAATATTGCTCTCCGTATTCAGTGAGGTCTGTCGGACCTGATCCGCACTGTCGGATCAGGTCCGACAGACTTTGTTAAATAGAGGCCTATGACTCAACTGTCAGATGTGAAAAAAGAGTATTAATTTTTTAGTGATATTCTTTATTTTTAAAGGAGAATGTAAATACCAATTTTCATGTCTGTGACATCTATGGTTTTTGAGATATAGGTAGCCTAATAAATCACCCCCCTTTCCACCCCCTTATGTGGAATTTCTGTAAATGGTAAAACACGTGTTTCTTTATTTTTAAAGGAGACTGTAAATACCAATTTTCACATCTGTAACATCTTCGTTTTTTGAGATAAAGGTATCCTCATAAATCACCCCCCCCCCTTTGCACCCCCTTAAATGGATTTTCGGGAAATGGTAATACACGTGTTTCTATATTTTTAAAGTAGAATCTAAATACCAATTTTCACACCTGTAACATCTTCGGTTTTTGAGATATAGGTATTTTCATAATAAAATTCACACCCCTTTAATACCCCCATTCACACCCCTTTAATACCCCCCTAGGGAAGTAATTTCCAAAAACCATTCCTGAGTGGGTGCCTACATCATAAAAATAATGTAGCTTCCAAATTTCAAATTACTAGGTTAAACAGTTTGAACTGGGCCTTGATGAGTCACTCAGTCAGGACCTTTTTATATATATATATATATATATATATATATATATATATATATATATATATATATATATATATATATATAATAAATATATATATATATAATAAATATAAATATATATATATATATATATATATATATATATATATATACACACAACAACATTTTCAATTAGGGGGAGGTAAAAGGTGAGTTTAAAATCCTCCACTACACACAAAATAGAGAAAATAACTCATTGTGTAGCTCATTAACAAAACTTCACAGGCCAGAAGGCTTGTTTTTCCCACATAAAACCTCTGGAATACATTTTTTCCAATGAGGCAAAGGAGTCTGGGTAAGATATGCAAATTAGGTTCACAATGACACACCTTTTCACTTTTCAGCAGATTCCCTAAACGCCAAAGTATCGCTGTTCACACAGATTATAAACTTTGCTAGGGTTAGTGCAGTGATTCATAACTATCCCAGCACAGACTGTTTCGTAGTTGTTGCTACTTATCTACTTATCAGCTGGGAGAAAGTTTGAATCACTGCTGGGTGAAGTTGTTTCCGGGCAAAATACAACAACATTTTAAATTAGGGGGAGGTAAAAGGTGAGTTTAAAATCCTCCACTCCCAGCTGATGAGTAGCAACAACTACAAAACAGTCTGTCCTGGGATAGTTATGAATCACTGCACTAACCCTAGCTAAGTTTATAAGCTGTGTGAACAGAAATACTTTGGTGTTAAGGGAATCTGCTGAAAAGCAGACTTGAAGTAAAAAGGTGTGTCATTGTGAACCTAATTTGCATATTTTACCCAGAATCCTTTGCTGCATTGGAAACAGTTTATTCCAGAGGTTTTCTGTGGGAAAAACAAGCTTTCTGGCCTGTCTAGATTTGTTAATGAACTACACAATGAGTTATTTTCTCTATATTTTGTGCGTAGTGGAGGATTTTAAACTCACCTTTTACCTCCCCCTAATTTAAAATGTTGTTGTATTTTGCCCGGTAACAACTTCACCCAGCAGTGATTCAAACTTTCTCCCAGCTGATGAGTAGAAACAACTACGAAACAGTTTGTTTTGGGATAGTTATGAATCACTGCACTAACCCTAGCTAAGTTTATAAGCTGTGTGAACAGCAATACTTTGGCGTTAAGGGAATCTGCTAAAAAGCAGACTTGAAGTAAAAAGGTGTGTCATTGTGAACCTAATTTGCATATCGTACCCAGAATCCTTTGCTGCATTGGAATGAACAACACAATATCTCTACATACATACATACATACATAAAAGTGCACTGGAGCCCTTTGCGGTTACGTAGATGAAAATACAGAAAAACATATCTATACCAATATATAATTATGTATATATACAGGTGTAGGTATAAATATATATTGTACCAAAAAAAACAACTCAGAAATATCTAGAAATATGTATTTATGAATAAACTAGGTGATAAGCCTGCCCAAAGGGCAGTCTGTGATTAAAAAATACAAACCTACAAACAAAGCTAAAGTTACAAAAAATACAAAAAGTAAAATTACAGAAAAAAATATACAAAGCTATCCAAAATAAAAAATGTAAACCTAAACTAATACCCCTATAAAAATAAAAAAATCCCCCCCCAAATAAAAATACCCCCAAATCTAATACTAAACTACCAATAGCCCTTAAAGGGCCTTTTGTAGAGCATTGCCCTAAGTTAAACAGCTCTTTTACTTAAAAAATACCAATTACCCTCTAACAGTAAAACCCTGCACCCAACCAATCCCCCCAAAATAAAAAAAATCTAGCACTCAAAAATCCTAAGCTATCCATTTCCCCTAAAGGGGCTTTTGTATGGGCATTGCCCTGAAAACGGCATTCAGCTCTTTTACTGCCCTTAAAAGGGGCAATTAGCTCTTTTACAGCCCATTAAATACATGCGGGAGGTTAGTTTTTTTTTGTTAAACTTCGTGCGGGCGGTTACGTGTTTTTTAATTATTTTGTGCGGGCGGTTGTGTGTTTTTTGTGGATTGTTTCACCACCCTGCCATTTTTGGAATCCACCGGGATGCAGTCAACATTCCTTTGAGGATGCATTCGCAACTGTCGATGTTGATGGGAGTTTTACAAATGCGATTATATTATAGATAGAACTTATTCTGCTATGTGAAGAACATTGAAATGTGAAATATTCATATATTTTTTTTTATTTTTATTCTTTTTATTAACATCTCAGGCAGCATACACAAAAACACAGTTACATAGTGGTGTTCAAATTTCCAAATTTCAAGAGAATAATAACAAGACATAGTTCTGATGTAACAAAGTCATTGAAAAAGCCTGGAGTCTTCAGTTTCTGGTGTTTGCATGCTTCCCGAGAAGAAATTTATTTTAATATAAACATCAACAATTCTAACAAATTAAATAGATATATTGACCTAGTTCTAAACAAACATTACTCTAAATGAGTGATGGGACACAGCGAGAGTTTGGGGATGTAGAGGACTCATAGGAGGAGCAAATATGGAGGGAGTCCTCGCCAGAGGCCAAGAATTAGAAGGGGAGGTGGGAAGGAGAAGTGAGAGAAGAGGAGAAAAAAAAAAAAGGGGGGGGGGGGAGGGGAGGTCATATGTGGACACATATCCCTAGACTAAAATAGCATAATTTCAGGCATACCCTGTTCCGTATTGCGATCTTCCGCTATGTATGTCACAATCTGCCATCTCCCACCCGCAGCCATTTCCAGCATGGCCTCTAGATGCATGAACGGTTTTAAGATCTGTCTTTATGTAGGCAGACCCAGTGTGTCAATATAAGGTCTCCATTTACGTAAAAAAGGCTTCAGCCTACGCAACGTGTCAAGTCAAACATCATACTGCTCTATAAAGAGTTGTTTTAGTAACAGGTGTTTAAACTGCGCTACTGTTGGAGCTTGTCTGCTGGTCCATCTCTTTAGAATACATTGCCTGGCCAACAGAGCACAAGCTGTTAGAAGTCTGTGCAATGTTTTGTACGCATCATCCCACCTAAACAGTAGTATTTCAGTCATCGTGAGCACTAAGTCTAGTTTTAGTGTGATTTTTTAGCCAGTATTGGATTTGTCCCCAAAATCTTCTAATCACTGGGCAGGCGTAAAAGTAATGTTGGAACGACGAGGCGGCCACTCCACATTTGACACATTGATCCAGGATCTATGTGTTCCATTTTGCTGCTCTATGTGGAGTGATGTAGTCCATATGTAACATCCTAGTCTGTGCTTCTCTGAGATGTACTGACAGTGTTGCCTGTTTTGTGCGTTCTAAGCTGTCCACTATATCTTGTGTTGTCAGTTCTATTGGGTTAGTGAGCTTATGCTTTGACAATATGTCAGTAAGTATGGAGGACTCGTCCTGCATCAAGATACGTGAGTAGAATTGGGACAAGGAGAATATGCCCATCCGAAACAATGTCTGGGAAACAGCAAAAGGCGATTTCTCCCAAAATTTGTCACACCGTGACTGCATGGTCATAATATAATGCCTAAGTTGCAGATAGGCATAAAAATGTCGATTGGGGATTTGATATTTAGTTCTCAGCTCCTGAAAGGCACGTACTGTGTGCTGTAGCGGGTCCAGCATATCCCCAACTGTTACAAAGCCCATTCTTTTCCAAACATGGAATGGTTTGTGATCATTTCCTGCTGGAAAGCAGGGATTTCCCACTTTGGGTATATAGTTCGGGGTGGGGCTATCCGACTTCAGATACTTATGTAACTTACGCCAGGCTCTTAGCGGATCCCTATACATCACATGGTTAGTAATTGAGGGGGGTAGCGTTTTGCAGTCACTGTATGGTAAAAAGGCCACAGCTATAGGACCCACCACTGCTTCTTCTAGTTTCAGGTCACAAAAGTGTCCTGTACACAGCTGCCAGTCTTTCAACAGTCTGGCAAGAGCCGCCCAGTTGTACCATTGTAAGTTCGGGAGTCCCAATCCCCCCTTACTATAAGGGAGATGCAGTTTATGTGTTGCAATTCGCGGTCTGCCACCCTTCCAGACAAAACGAGATACCGCTCTTGTAAGCCTATTTAAATCTGTTTTTGTCATTAGAAATGGCAGCATGAGCAGTGGATATAGGATTTTGGGTAGGATTGACATCTTTACCAGGCTGACGTGCCCTGACAGCCCTAGGGGGAGGTTGGCCCAGTTAGAAAGCAGAGAAGAAAGCTGTGCACATTTCTCTGAGATATTTAGTTCATATATTTTTGTTGGGTCTCTATGGAGATGAATGCCCAGATAGGTGAGGCCATCCGTCGCCTCAGTAAAGGGGTAGGTGTGTCTAGAGTTCTAGGGTCTATGGAGCCAGAGTATCTCTGATTTAGAAGTGTTTATTTTGTATCCGGAGAAACTACCGAATTCTGATATTACTTGAAGTATGCGCGGAATATGGATCTGCGGGGAATCCACGAACAGCAGCATGTCATCTGCGTACAATGCCAAGTGGAGGGGTACATCTCCTATGACAATTCCTGGAAAAATTTGTTTAAGCTTAAGCGCGAGAGGCTCTAGAGCCAGATTGATAATAGGGGCGATAGTGGGCAGCCCTGCCTAGTACCTCTCTGTAGATTAAAATCATTCGAGAAGCAACCACCGGACAGAACCCTTGCTACAGGGGCCCTGTATATTTTGCTAATAATGTCTAGAAAGGGGCCCTCAAAACCAAATTTCTGCATGGTGTTTAGCAGATGGGCCCACTCAACCCTATCGAAGGCCTTCTCTGCATCTAGCGACAGCAGGAAGGCCTCCAATGCGTTCTTTCTGCCACCTTTCTCCCCCACAGACCAAAAATGCTCAATAACCTGCAATACCCTGCGAAGGTTGACCACCGAAGTGCGTTTCGCCATGAAGCCAGTCTGATCTGAGTGTAAAAGATCCGGCAGAATAGATTTGAGTCTATTTGCCATAATTTTCGTGAAGAGTTTATAATCAGTGTTTAACAACGATATGGGTCTATAGGATGTCGGCAGAGATCGGTCTTTACCCGGTTTAGGGATGAGGGTGATATGAGCCGATGTAAAGCTCGCCGAGGGGGTTGTATCAGATAGCAAGAAGGCATTGTAGAGGCCAGTAAGCGTGCCACCTATCTGTGGGTGAAGTAACCTGTAAAATTCAATAGGGAACCCATTAGGGCCCGGTGCTTTACCTATGGCCAGAGTCTGCAGGGTATACGCCAGTTCTTCTTTTGTGATGGGGGCGTTTAGACTATTCCGTTGCTCTAGGGATATCTTGGGCAACTGTACCGAATTCCAAAATTGGTCTTGCACCTCCTGAGCCGATGGAGTTTGGCTTGTGTATAGCTATGAGTAGTATTGCGCAAAACAGCCCGCAATGTCTTCAGGTGTGGTGCATATCTTGTTATTCCAGCGTATCGCTGCTATCTTAATCTTCGCTGTCTGTGGTTTCGTTAGAGTGGCTAGCATTTTACCTGCCCTGTCTCCGAATCTGTAGAACCTACCCGCTGATTTTAATAGGCCAGAAGCTGCCTGTTGCTTTTTAAACGCCTCAAGGTCAGTTTTTGAGGCTATGTATTTAATATAGGCTGGTTTCGACTTAGTCTGAAGGTAGACTTGATATGCCTGTCCTAGTTGCTTCTGTAGACTTCTAAGCCTATATTGTGTTGTGTGCCTGAGCTTAGACATGTACGAGATGATGTTACCCGCCAGGACCGCCTTCGCTGTTTCCCAGAGGAGCAGGGGATTGTCCATATGTTCTGCGTTATCAGTCATGAAGTCTGTCCACGAATGTTGTAAAAATTTATGGAATGTCTCTGAGTTAGTCAGATATGTAGGAAATCTGAGTATGTTTCTGTTCGTATGCGGCCCATCAGACCCCAACCAGAGTTCTACTGGGGCATGGTCAGATATAAGGATGTTGTGGATTTTACTTTGTCGCACTTGATCAATTAATCTGTTAGCTATTAGGAAAATATCTATGCGAGAAAGGGTGTGCTTGGCCTTAGACAGGCACGTGTACTCCCTATCCTCAGGATGTTGCAACCTCCAAATATCGCAAACATCCAAATCTTTATCAAACATGTTAAATATTTTGTTTCATATTTGGCCTTATAATTTTTTCTAGGGTCTGCTAAACTGTGTGGTTCTAGCCATTGTCTGTCTAAGCTATGCGTAGGGGAGATGTTGAAATCTCCTCCCAGTATCAGGTTAAGACCTAGATATGGGGCCAATCTTTGTAACAGATCCTGCCAAAATTCCACATCCCTGTGATTGGGGGCATATATGTTGCAGAATACATAATCTAGTGAGTTAACCTTGACGTGCACTATCATATACCTGCAGTCAGTGTCTAAATAGCTGTGTTGGATAGTAGCCTCCACTCTTTTCCCGAATACAATAGCCAGCCCACGACTAGCTCTGGTGTGGGAGAGAAATGTAACTTGGCTTACCCAATCTCTCTGTAATTTCTGATGCTCTGGGTCTAATAGGTGCGTCTCCTGAAGCAGGGCAATATCTGTACCTAATTTCCTAAGGTGTGTAAGAACTGACTTGCGCTTTATCGGTGAGTTGAGACCTCCCACATTCCATGTCACTACTTTAAGCGACATCTCTACGGTGTAAGGTTTTAAGGTATCCCAGCATTCAAAAAAAAAAAAAAGGGGGAATGGGGGGGGGGGGGAGAGGGGAAGGAAAAGAGGAGAAGGAAGGGGCAGGAGAGAGGGAGAGAAAAGACCAAAATGTATAGTAAGACGGAAATAAAGGAGGAAATTCTATGAGAAAGCATTCCTTGACATTTAAGTAGCCTTACAGAACAGTCATTTTCATATCTATTTACCACAAATACATTTAGTTTTACTCTCTCATGATAGTTGACAATTAGGATTTTCGACATTCTAGTGATAGCATTACAAAAGAGGAGATTACAAGGCTTGCCACGTGGTGAGTCGGATGGACTATCTAATCCTTGCCCTTTAAATGATTGAATGTCACTATGTGTACTGTCCCCCTGTTCCTTAGTGTCAGAATTTGCGATCTCTGTATGAGCAGTCCTAACCGGTGGCGTGGAAGGGACCATTGGCAAGTAAGGTATTATAGCAAAACCTAAGATGTTAAAAAATATTTTCCTTTCCCCTCTAAGGTTTTGAAGGAATTTATGTTTGTACCTGCGAGAGTTTTGCTTTCTATGAGGTTCATCTTTGTTGTCTAAGATGTGCCCTCTAAATTTGTAGCCCTCCTGATATGGCATCCCAGAATCATAAATATAAGGTCTAATAGTGCAAGTAGTATAAATAACATCAATAACCATCAACATTTCAAACATAACAATGGGCGTCATGTGTACCTGTACACAAGATGATATGTGAAGCAGAAGTGAGAAAACATAACAACTTAACAACTTATAACTATTTAACATTACCCAAGAGGCCTGTCCAGGCCTCCGAAATATTCATATTTTTATGTCGGATTTGCGCACATGAGAATATAAGATCGGGTTTTCGCGAGAGTGGGTGTTTTTTCCCCTTTTTTTGCTCCATTGACTTCTATGGGGAATAGATGAACGCACACACAATATTTTAACGTTGGCTTTTTGCGCTAGTCAAAATAGCATGTGAGCAAAAACAGTTTACTTATAATACTAGCACAACCCGACCAGTGCAAAAAGCTTATTTCTATCGCAATTAACGCTCGAGCGGGAGTGTTAATTAATGCTCTACTTATATAACCTGGCCCTTAATAATGCAATGCACTTTATTATGCCTGCTTTTCTGTCATCTAAAACTGTAAATTGTCCTTCCCAAAGAAGTTGGAATTCGTTGAATAGAATAAAGAACCCCAACACTCATAAATGAGACACAATGATTGGATGATTTGTGCAGGAGCACATTTATATCTCCCTCTAATGAGCTACAGCAAAGGAAATAAAATAAACCATATTCAAGAGGGTTTTTAAGGGTTGTGTGTTCGGCTTTAATACTATTACATGTTTTGTTAACAAAATTAAAGTCTGGTTAATTAGTGTGACTAATATTTATTGTCTTGCGAGAACAAGAAAATTAAAATGTAGGCAATAGTGTTTCAAAGAAATGCACCATAAATGAAGATTGCAGTTAATCCCAAAGAAGAATCAAATTCCAGTTCTAGTTAGGCGTATAGTCAAAGAATAAATATTCAATACAACTGAACCATGAAACCAATAGCCGGGTTTATATTGTTATCTAGAAGCAGACTACTTTCAAAAACTTCTTGTGGTTGCTTCATTATTTGACTATTACATGAATATTGCTGACATGATTCTTCCATGTTTTTTTCAGTGGGTAGGTGGATAAGATCAGGGTAAATTGTTCAATTTTTTTTTAGCCAAAATAAGTACCTGTGCTCGGAGGTAAAATATGAGTGCTATAAGGTAAGTGCTTCTGAATGAGCAAATACACTGATAGCAATGATATATAAAAAAGACTTAAAAAAAAAAAATTACAAATATAATCACCCTGAATAGTGCTTGCTTATTGGTGGCTACATTTAGCCACCAATAAGCAAGCGTAACCCAGATTCTGAATCAAAAATGGGCCAGCTCCTAAATTTTACATTCTGCTTTGTTAATAAAGATAGCAAGAGAACGAAGAAAAATTGATAATAGGAGTAAATTAGAAAGTTGCTTAAAATTGCATGCTCTATCTGAATCATTAAAGAAAAAAAATGTGGGTTTAGTGTCCCTTTAATGCCTCTCCATAGCTTACTAGATTCACATAACCATACATATAGAGAATTGTGCCAGAGTCTGTGAATTAAAACCTAAGCTAGAGCCAAAAAAACTAGTCAAGACTCCCTGACCTTTAACTATATTAAAGGATTTCATAATGTTTATGAGGAAATTATTTCCATATAGAAAACAGAATAGTCCTCCAGATCCTCATATATAAAATGACCTTTATTATTCCATCATGAGTCCAACAAAAAAAAGCAACGTTTCAGGCCTAGCTCAGCCATTCATGCTGCCTCCATTTTTATTTTTGTGGAAAGTATTTCCCTACCATAAATATCATAATAAGGGGTAATGATGTGAAGTTGGAGGCATACGGCTTCATGGTTGGTTTTCAGGAGAACTTTTTAAGGGCAAATACATACAACAGACATCTAGTAAATGGTTAATACAGCCTTTTTCAGATAGAAATATTGGCAAACTAGATGAGCCATCTGGTCATTATTTACCTCACATATCTGTGTTTCTGGGTAACTCTGTAACTCTTGCTAGTAGAACGTTATAAAAAGAGGGAGATGCACTTCTGACTTTTCTCTGCTCAGTACATTACTTCTTCCTCCACCTATGCAAGGTTTTTTTTACTATTTTACTTTTGCCATCCATAATATATTGATATATTTTGTATATTTGCTTTGTTACTTTGTTTGTTTGTTATCATATGCTCAGGAGGACATACAAGTTAAAATTTAATCTTTTACCTTTTAATTTGCTCATATTTTCCAATGGTATTCTTTGTTGAAAAGCTTACCTAGGTAAGCTTAAGAGCAGCAATACACAACTGGGAGCTAACTGGTGGTTGCACATATATGACTCTTGACATTGGCTCACCCAGTGTGTTCAGCTAGCTCCCAGTAGTGCGTTGCTGACTTAAGGCATAGTGGGCAAGTGCACGGAATAGTTTTTTTACATTAATATTAGTTCATATCTCGCAGAAGTAAGATTCAAAAAGATCACATACTGTCCATCGTCACAGAAAAAAGTTGCAAGATTTACTTAAAGGGACACTGAACCCAATTTTTTTCTTTCGTGATTCAGATAGAGCATGCAATTTTAAACAACTTTCTAATTTACTCTTATTATCAATTTTTCTTCGTTCTATTGCTTTCTTTATTTGAAAAAGAAGGCATCTAAGCTATTTTTTTGGTTCAGAACCATGGAAAGCACTTGTTTATTGGTAGGTGAATTTACCTACCAATCAGCAAGAACAATCCAGTGTGTTCACCAAAAATAGGCCGGCATCTAAACATACATTCATGCATTTCAAATAAAGATACCAAGAGAATGAAAAGAATTTGATAATAGGAGTAAATTAGAAAGTTGCTTAAAATTGCATGCTCTGTCTGAATCACGATAGAAACAATTTGGGTTCAGTGTCCCTTTAATTGAAACAATGGAGCCACTACAATCTCACCAAAAAATGACATTCTCACTGTGCCGAACTAAGTTTTATTCTGCAGGATAAGATATTTTCTTAAAAAACAAAAAATACTCCAAAGCACCACACCATCTTCTTTAAAACATGAATGTCACAACCTCGCAAGATTTCTATTAATGAAGTCAAACCGTGACACAAGATATTTTTGAAAGAATGTTATGTTTTTTTAAAACAAGTTTGAAAAAACATGTACCATGGATATATGATGCAAAGAAACCACTGCTCTATTAGAAAACCTTTAGGGCTCTGTGTACAAAGCAGCGGAAGCTGCTCTGGAGCCCTTGCGGGGCAGGTTATCACATGCATGCCCGCTTCCCATAATGTAAGAAGCAGCGGTAATTAGACCGCTGCTTCTTACACTCTTTGCCTCTGAAGCGGCTCGCTCTCGGTGATTGACAGTCCCAATAAAGGGGCGGCAATACACACTCTTTGGAGTGTGCAATGATACATATGCAGCGAAGTTAAGAAGCTGTCCGTCACCTTTTAATACTTGGGTCCCTTACTCACAAGGCAAAATGATAGTTTGGCATTTTATCAGTTCCTTTAGATGTTGTAAGTAAAAAAAAGGACGGTAAATGTGCTGATAACCTTTGTAATTTTGGATTGTGATTATATATATAGGACTGTCCCATGTTAAGTATAGGGGCATTTAACATCTTGTTACAGGGATGTGACATGGATTTTATATGTAAATTGAGATTATTACTTATTTTTTATGTGGGTGATTTTATGTCATAGATTGTTTTTTAGACTTGTGGGTGGTTGTTATTGAATATATATATTTGGGAACAGAGGTCAAGTCGAGCGGGAACGCATGTGAAAGGAGTCTCTGCACTATTTTTGCAGGAGCAACTAAGTTCCCCCTGGAAAGAGAACAGAAACACTTAGTAAACACTGCTGCTGCTCTGCTGGTGGGAGGAGCTGGAGCATAGTCTGGTTAAAGGGATAGTGAGATCCTCTGGTAATGGGCAGTAAAACTACCTACAATACACTAAATGAAAGCCTGTCAGCGGTCCTGCTGTGTGATCGCCCTGCACTATGTGGAACCGTGGCCGGACTGTTATCTGACTGACATTTGTCCGACTGACATTTGTGTGATGGATAATATTCCGTCGGATAACAGTCCAGCCATGAGATAGATAGATAGATAGATAGATAGATACAGATCAAATGATAGATTAGATAGATAGATTAGATAGATAGATTAGATAGATCTACAAGAAGGGACACAGTACTAACTCATTCTATATGCACATTAAAAGGACGTTGTGGGGGTGGGATCAAAGGTTAGGTTCCCAGAGGTGGTAGAGGCCGTTTCTTGGACATTTGTCTGATGGACAAATGTGCTTCAACATTCTGTCCCACAGCATTCTGTCCGAGAACCGAGTGGAACACATGGTGGTTACATTTCTGTGTGGCTTGCTCTGGGGTTATTTAGCTCCCGTCAGCAGAAATAGGACTATTGCACCTTAAGTGGGTGAGACTCTGTGACCGAGTCGTCTCAGGCCCAAAGGCAACCATTCAACCCTTCATTGGTTTTAGTTTTCTTTAATTAACCAAAGTGTATAGATTATACACATATAAATACAGTGTGTGTGTGTGTGTGTGTGTATAAAACAATATTAATTGTGAGGGGGTGGAAGTCTTGGTGAGTTCCCACACTTTTGTTTGTAGGACTTGACCCCTGTTTGTGAAGAGTTTTATTTACTTGCCTACTATTGGTGTGCTTGTGTGGGTGTGAATATTTAAATGTTCAGTTTTGCTTCGTTTGTTTGTCTGAGGAAAGGGCACATTACCCAGTGCAAAGTAAAAACTATAGCTGATACAGTGATAACTTTTCCTAAAAACATTTTTGCAAATACATATGTATTGCAAGAAATATTTCTATGCAAATCTGAGATATCACATGCTTTTCAATTTTGACTTTTACATGCCTTTAAACGTATCAATGTTTTACAAAACATAAGGCCACAAAAGAAAGTTCCAATAATTTCACTGATCCAAATGACACTTTGAAGAACTTTTTAAGAAGCAGTAGGAGAGCGGCGCATGAGGGAGATCTGCCTGCAAGCATTGTAGTGTAGTAATACACATACTCCGTACAACATTTATCCACATAGCACATCTAAACCTTCAGGCTTGTCAACGGGCTTGTTCCAAAAGCGTTAACACATCACGGTATGGGGCAAAGCACGTTCTTAATAGCTTTACCAATAATCACAAGGTTTTCCTTCAGCCTCCACAGTTCGGTATATGACATTCCAGCTAATTTCTGCTTCTACCGAGTAATACGTTTCTCATGTACATGACACTGTAAATGTTAGATAATATTTTAAAGCTAAGGTATTATATTATATTTTATTTCATCTTGTCTAAAACAATAACTAGATTGAATGATGAAAAATTACTTATAAAAGGATGTAGATGACTTGATCATGCATGAAACTGTGGTAGAAATAATACACAGCAATCAGATGCTTTTAACATTCTAAACATGCATTGAATTGATTTTGTCTATCTATTTGAAGACTATCTTTCAAGCTTTATCCAAACAAATAAAAGTATATTTCTCAATATACAATTTGTGAAATATGAGAGGTAAAGTTTGTAAGCCAATTATTAAATAGAATAAAAATTACATTCCTGAAGTTATTTTATGAGAAGCAAGAACATTATTGGTTTCAGTGCAATCTTAATAGAATTAAACTCTATGATCTCCCGATGTAGAATAGCTACACCATTTTAACCCCTTAATGACCACAATGTACCCTGTATGTCACTGGTCGTTAAGGGTTTTTTCAGGACATACTAGCACACGTCTAGCAAGAACACGCTATTAATGCCCTCCCTCCAGCAGGCTTTGTGGAATAGAGCAGTCTCAACGCTGGTGGCAAGACCGTGCTATAAAACAATCAAGTCCCAAAAAAAGGCCAGTGACATACAGGGTACGTCGCTGGTCCTTAAGGGGTTAACCAGGTTCTCTTTACTTAACAACAGAAGTTTAAAAATCTTTTTTTTGGGTGGACATGAACTTTCATATTCCAGTGAAAGAGAAGTGAAACTAATAAATTCTCTCCTTTTTCTAATTTGAGTAAGGAATTCAACGCTCACTAAAATATAGTTTTTTTTTTGCCTTTAAGTTTTCTTTCTTTTTAATGTAGGCAACATTAAAGGGACATGAAACCCAAAATTTTTATTTCATGATTAAGATAGAGAATACAATTTTAAACAACTTTCCAGTTTACTTCTATTATTTAATTTGCTTCCTTCTCTTGCTACCCTTTGCTGAAAGGTTTATCTAGGCAAGCTCAGGAGCAGCAGAGAACTTTGTTTCTAGCTGTTGATTGGTGGCTGCATATATATATATCGATGTGTTCAGTTAGAAACCATTAGTGCGATGCTGCTCCTTCAACAAATTATACCAAGAGAATGAAACAGATTAGATAATAGAAGTAAATTAGAAAATTGTTGAAAAATGTATTCTCTATCTGAATCTTGAATCATGTCCCTTTAAATTTACTTAGTCACTTCACTAAAATGCATTGATGCCAATCGGATTAGGTTTCTCGGACACAAAACTTTCTCCATATAAGCCACACACGCAGAGAGACACACACACACCAATTCAAAAACATGAGCTATGAGTATTTTTGTACCTTATGATCAGTTTTAAAACATTTATAATATATGACCATACAAGAATAAAAAATAGCAACTACATTCAGTTTGATTGAGACCTATGAACATAAAGAAAACTACGTTTCTGAGATATCTGGACACTTGATAACTCACAGGTAGATTACAAGTTATGCGCGTTAGAGCAGGGGTCGCCAACCTTTTGGACCTCAGGGACCACTAAACACACAATTTTGAATCCCGTGGACCACTAAAAAATGTTTTTTTTTTTAAAAAAAGGTACAAACCTCTATAATATGTGTATACATGTATACACATTTTATATATATATATATATATATATATATATATACACATATATATATATATATATATATATATATATACACACACACACATACATACATACAGTGTATATATATATATATATATATATATATATATATATATACATATATATATATATATATAGTATATATATATATATATATATATATATATATATATATATATATATACACACACACACATACTGTACATAACTAGTATAACCATAGCTAAGTTTACATTATGTATATAAATTCTTTTTTTCTATACTTTAATTCCACTATTTCAAGCCAAGACTTTAGCAACCTCTACTGGCTTTCGAATGGAAGCATCTTCCTCTGAGCAGTTTGCCGGCGGGAGGAGTTAAAAATACAATCTAGCTACGTAAGTTGTGCAGTACTATGCAACATGCGTAGGGAGATTGTAATTTAACTCCTCCATCGGTTTTCACTGATGTCCAGCCAGGCACTGTAGGGAGTTGCTGCACGACATCATCAGAGGAGATTAATTCCTGCTTGATGGTGTCAAGGACCACCAACATCTTCTCGTGGACCACCAGTGGTCCACGGACCACTGGTTGGCGACCGCTGCGTTAGAGGGTATTTAACGAACACAACAAAAGTTGCGTTATTTCACCCTCCATAGCGCTGCCATTACAAGTTTTCAAACAGCCGGCTTGTGCGTGCGATATGGGTGCGTTGAGCTCCATACCGCACAAAATACAAGCATGGTTTTGATGTGCTTGTGCACGCTTTCCCCATAGACATCAATGGGGTGAGTGTGTTAAAAAAAACACCTGCGATCGCAGAATGAAAAGCTCTGTAACCCAGCCCCATTGATGTTTATGGGAAAAAAAAAATACGTTTAAACCTAACACCTTAACATAAAAACCACATCTAAACACCCCTCATCTACCGCCCCCCGACATCACCGAAACCTATATAATGTTATTAACCCCTAATCTGCCGCTCCCGACATCGCCGCCGCTATGAAAATTCATAAACCCCATTCCACCACTCCCAGACACCGCCACCACTATAATAAACCTATTAACCCCTAAACCGCAAGCCCCCCACAACAAAATATATTAAATTAAACTATTAACCTCTAAACTGAAAAGCCCCACATCACAATAAACTAACTTATACTAGTAACCCCTAAACCTAACGCCCCCCTAACTTTTTATTAAAATTTAAATTTCACTATATTAAATTAAAACTTACCTGTCAAATAAAAAAAAGTTTAAACTAACAATTAAACTAATATAACTTTTAAACAGAAATTAAACTAACTACCAATTACAGAAAACTAAAATAAACATAAAAAAAAATCCTAACACTACTATAAAAATTACAATGTATCTAATGACAAAAAATAAAAAATACCAAATGACAAAAAAAATAAACACTAAATTATGAAAAATAACAAACGAAATTATCAAAAATAAAAAAGAATTACATCTAATCTAATAGCCCTATAAAAATAAAAAGCCCACCCAAAATAAAAAAAATACCCTAGCCTACAATAAACTACCAATAGCCCTTAAAAGGGCCTTTTGCAGGGCATTGATCCAAAGAAATCAGTTCTTTTACCTGTAAAAAAACCCACAAAGACCCCCCAACAGTAAAACCCACCACCCAACCAACCCCCCAAAATAATAAACCTAACTGTAACAAAAACCTAAGCTACCCATTGCCCTGAAAAGGATATTTGTATGGGCATTTACCTTAAAAGGGCATTTAGCTATTTTAAGAATAGCACAAACCCTGAACTAAAAAAAATAAACACTCAAAAAAGTTTTAAAAATCCTAACACTAACCCCCTGAAGATCCACTTACAGTTCCTGAAGTACGGACATCCAGGTGGCGAGAAGTCTTCATCCAGGCGGCGAGGTCTTCATCCATCCAGGTGTCGTCTTCTATCTTCATCCAGGCGGCATCTTCTATCTTCATCCCGGCGGTGCAGAGCGGGTCCATCCTGAAGACATGGCATGGAGCATCCTCTTCATACGGTCGCCGCCGTATACTGAATCTTCGATGCAAGGGAGCCTTTTCAAATGGCATCCCTTGCATCAAATCAGCCAATAGGATGATAGCTAGTGTAATCCTAAATAGATCTTTAGGGGGTAAGTGTTGGGATTTTTTAAACTTTTTTGGGTGGGGTTTTTTTAGTTTAGGGTTTGGGCTATTCTTAAAAGAGCTGAATGCCCTTTTAAGGGCAATGCCCATACAAATGCCCTTTTCAGGACAATGGGTAGATTAGGTTTTTGTTACAGTTAGGTTTATTATTTTGGGGAGTTGGTTGGGTGGTGGGTTTTACTGTTGGGGGTCTTTGTTGTTTTTTTACAGGTAAAAGAGCTGATTTATTTGGGGCAATGCCCCACAAAAGGCCCTTTTAAAAACTATTGGTAGTTTATTGTAGGCTAGGGTTTTTTTTTTATTTTGGGTGGGCTTTTTTATTTTTACAGGGCTATTAGATTTGGTGTAATTCTTTTTTATTTTTGATAATTTCATTCGTTATTTTTCGTAATTTAGTATTTTTTATTTTTTGTAGTTAGATACTTTGTAATCTTTATAGCAGTGTTAGGATTTTTTTAATGTGTATTTTAGTTTTCTTTAATTGGTAGTTAGTTTAATTTTAGTTTAATAGTTATATTAGTTTAATTGTTAGTTTAAACTTAGTTTTTTTTTAATTTGACAGGTAAGTTTTAATTTAATCTAAGATAGTGAAATTTAAATTTTAATATAAAGTTAGGGGGGTGTCAGGTTTAGGGGTTACTAGTTTAAATTAGTTTATTGTGATGTGGGGGCTTTTGGTTTAGGGGTTAATAGTTTAATTTAGTATATTTTGTTTTGGTGGACTTGCGGTTTAGGGGTTAATAGGTTTATTATAGTGGCGGCGGTGCCAGGAGCGTCGGAATAGGGGTTAATGACTTTAGTATAATGGGGGCGATGTGAGCGGATGGCAGATTAGGGGTTAATAATATTTAAATAGTGCTTGCAATGTGGGAGGGCGGCGGTTTAGGGGTTAATAACTTTATTATAGTTGTGACGATGTTGGGGAGCGGTGGAATAGGGGTTAATAAATTTTATTAGTGGTGGCGATGTCGGGAGCGGCAGATTAGGGGTTAATAACATTAATATAGTATTTGTGATGCAGGAGGGCCTCAGGTTAGGGGTTAATAGGTAGTTTATGGGTGTTAGTGCACTTTGTAACATTTAGTTATGAGTTTTATGTAACAGTTTTGCTGCATAAAACTCATAACTACTGCTCTCAGATCGAGGTACGGATCTTGTAGTTATAGGATGTAGCAAAAGCTTTTTAGCCTCACCGCAAAACTTGTAATGGCGACACTATGGAAGTCCCAAGAATTTTTTTTTTTACGAGAGCAGGACTGACGTTGCGTTACAGGCTAAAAGGCTTGCGGTACAGCTATACCAACAAGACTTGTAATGGCTGCGTTGCTGTTTTAACGCTGAAATTACCATTTTTTTGTGTTAAAAGATGAACGCACAACTCGTAATCTACCTGTCAGTAGTTTAACACTTTTACGATGCTATCACATACAGAGGCAGATTGCTATTCTAGATTATGGGTGGAGCATATTACAGGCAGAGCGCAATGTGAACGTGACCTACAATTCGCAATGCCGAAAGCCAAGCGATTAAGAGAGCACACTTCCATGGGCTCCAATGGAGGCCTTGTTTTCATGCATGTAGCCTTAGCAAATTACCTAGTGCAGGGCTGGTGAAAAAAAAATGTGCAATAAATAAATATATAGATGTAAATTGCTTATATAAATATATATTTATGCCTTTATAAGTGTAAATACATATATATTTAGGGTTATTGGTCATAAAACATTTGGTCATAGGACACATGGTCATAGCTATATGGTCATAAGGACTTTTGGTCACAAGGACATTTGATTACAAGGACTTTTGGTCATAGGACATTTGGTCATAGGATATTGGGTCATAAGACATTTGGTCAAAGGACATTGGTTAGTAATGTAACAAATTAGAGCTTGACATCCCTGCATCAGGAGGTCCCTTTATTTGTGCTTATATTATATCCATGAACATAAATGACTTTAATAAGGTCTCACTATATAACTTAGGCACTCTCCCCCATTCTCAAGCTGCAGCCCTTGTGCCTAACACTAAATTCAAAGGTCTCTACAGTGAAAAAGTTATCTTCAGACCCTATGATATAATATGGAACTTATTCACTAAAGTGAGAGGCACTCTCAAAATCTTACTAAGTGCCATATGCACAGATACACTGCCATAAGCACACATACACACACAAGCACACACACACACACACACACTGTCATATGCACTCACACACAGGCACACACTGATACACTGCCATAAGCACACATACACACAAAAGCACACACAGATACACTGTCATATGCACTCACACACAGGCACACACTGATACACTGCCATATGCACACATACACACAAATGCACACACAGATACACTGCCATATGCACATATACACACACAAGCACACACTGATACACTGCCATATGCACATATACAAAATGCACACACAGATACACTGCCATATGCACATATACACACACAAGCACACACAGATACACTGCCATATGCACATATACACAAATGCACACACAGATACACTGCCATATGCACTCACACACAGGCACACACAGATACACTGCCATATGCACATATACACAAATGCACACACAGATACACTGCCATATGCACATATACACAAATGCACACACAGATACACTGCCATATGCACATATACACAAATGCACACACAGATACACTGCCATATGCACATATACACAGGCACACACAGATACACTGCCATATGCACATATACACAAATGCACACACTGATACACTGCCATATGCACACATACACACAAATGCACACACAGATACACTGCCATATGCACATATACACAAATGCACACACAGATACACTGCCATATGCACATATACACAAATGCACACACAGATACACTGCCATATGCACATATACACAGGCACACACAGATACACTGCCATATGCACATATACACAAATGCACACACTGATACACTGCCATATGCACACATACACACAAATGCACACACAGATACACTGCCATATGCACATATACACACAAACGCACACACAGATACACTGTCATATGCACTCACACACAGGCACACACAGATACACTGCCATATGCACACATACACACAAATGCACGCACAGATACACTGCCATATGCACATATACACAAATGCACACACAGATACACTGCCATATGCACATATACACAAATGCACACACAGATACACTGCCATATGCACATATACACAAATGCACACACAGATACACTGCCATATGCACACATACACACAAATGCACACACAGATACACTGCCATATGCACACATACACTAACATATGCACATATAAACACACAGGCACACACTGATGCACTGTCATATGCACTCACACACAGGCACACACTGATGCACTGTCATATGCACACATACACACAAATGCACGCACAGATACACTGCCATATGCACATATACACAAATGCACACACAGATACACTGCCATATGCACACATACACACATAGGCACACAGAGATACACTGCCATATGCACATATACACAGGCACACAGAGATACACTGCCATATGCACATATACACAAATGCACACACAGATACACTGCCATATGCACATATACACAAATGCACACACAGATACACTGCCATATGCACACATACACACATAGGCACACAGAGATACACTGCCATATGCACATATACACAGGCACACACAGATACACTGCCATATGCACATATACACAAATGCACACACAGATACACTGCCATATGCACACATACACACATACACACATACACACACAGAAACACTGCCATATGCACACATACACTAACATATGCACATATAAACACACAGGCACACACTGATGCACTGTCATATGCACTCACACACAGGCACACACTGATGCACTGTCATATGCACACATACACACAAATGCACGCAAAGATACACTGCCATATGCACATATACACAAATGCACGCACAGATACACTGCCATATGCACATACACACAAATGCACACACAGATACACTGCCATATGCACATATACACAAATGCACACACAGATACACTGCCATATGCACACATACACACATACACACATACACACACAGAAACACTGCCATATGCACACATACACTAACATATGCACATATAAACACACAGGCACACACTGATGCACTGTCATATGCACTCACACACAGGCACACACTGATGCACTGTCATATGCACACATACACACAAATGCACGCACAGATACACTGCCATATGCACATATACACAAATGCACACACAGATACACTGCCATATGCACATATACACAAATGCACACACAGATACACTGCCATATGCACACATACACACATACACACATACACACACAGAAACACTGCCATATGCACACATACACTAACATATTCACATATAAACACACAGGCACACACTGATGCACTGTCATATGCGCACATATACACACACATAGGCACACAGAGATACACTGCCATATGCACGCATACACACAAATGCACACACAGATACACTGCCATATGCACATATACACAAATGCACACACAGATACACTGCCATATGCACACATACACACAAATGCACACACAGATACACTGCCATATGCACATATACACAGGTACACACAGATACACTGCCATATGCACACATACACACATACACACACAGAAACACTGCCATATGCACACATACACTAACATATGCACATATAAACACACAGGCACACACTGATGCACTGCCATATGCACACATATACACACACATAGGCACACAGAGATACACTGCCATATGCACGCATACACACAAATGCACACACAGATACACTGCCATATTCACACATACACACAAATGCACACACAGATACACTGCCATATGCACATATACACACATACACACATACACACAAATGCACACACAGATACACTGCCATATTCATACATACACACAAATGCACACACAGATACACTGCCATATTCATACATACACACAAATGCACACACAGATACACTGCCATATGCACATATACACAGGCACACACAGGTATACATTTATAATGACATACCCAAATATATGTTCAAAAAATATGTACAGATTATGTTAAGATCTTACAAACAAAAATCTTGCACAAAATGACAAAGAAACAATACTCTCCTTTTAAATTAGACCGCTGCCTTCTTGCAGTCTCTCCCAGAAGACTGAACAAAATGGATCCTGAGTGGTTTACAGATGGCGCTGGTCTTTGAGATAAATATTCCAATTGTGTAGATGTCTCTCAAATAAAGGAAAAGGGCTTGACGGGTATATTATAGCCAAATATTATATATGCAGTATACTCACTCCATAAAATTGTGTTGTCAGCAGAACTGGAGCAAAGTTGGAGCAGAGCTTTCTTTGTGTGTAAATCTCAACCAAACTGGGAGAAAATAAAAGCTCCAATAAGGGTATAGTAAGTCACTTCGTATTATATTAATTAGTAACTCACTCCATTAAAAACCGGATTCCAGCGATGTCATAGCAACAGAAGAAAACAAAGACACTATGTGTCAATATAAAAGAGAACAAATTTAGCTCAGCTCAACGCGTTTCAACGTTAAAAACGTCTTTCTCAAGAGCAAATAAAAACAAGTGTAGATTGCTGTGTTGTGACATACAATGCTGGTTTAAATACAGATATCCATGGTTCCAACTTCTGTTTTAACCGGAAATTAGACTCACAGAGTACATTCAACAAATATTAATTTTGGCCAGAAAAATCCTAAAATAAAAATATTTACAATTGTACTAAGTCGCTATTACCTTTGAAGCATAAATAAATATTAAAAACAGAATTGTCTGGTCAAAAGGAGAAAATGTGCACCAATCACAAATTATGCTTGGAGTTTAACCAATGAAAGAAGTACAAATACAGTTCTCAATCAAGTAGTCCCAGTAAATGAGTTCTGTTTCAGGTCCGTGGGTGTCATGTGATTTTATGGGCCAGTCGCTGATAGTTGTTAAAACCAAAGCGGAGAGAAACACGTCCTGTTGTATTGACAAATCAAACGGTCTAGTTCACATCACCTTAGAAAAAAACTTCAGTCTCTTTTCAGGTCCGGCCATGATGCTGACATAAGTTTACTGATCCAATTACAGCAAAGAAGACTGGCCAATGTAGGCCTCCAGTTATAATACCATTTTTTTCTTGAATAGTAACGATCTATGATAATGATCAGAAAAAACAAGTGAACAGTATTTGTACTTAAAGTGAAAGTAAATCCAAGCGTTTTACAAACGCTAGGATTTGCTATTGAAACAAATAAAGGGCACTTTCATTCATGAAGTATATGATACTTCATGTAGAAAGCTCCTTTATTTGATTCAATCGATCGCCGCTCTTAGCTCCTACAGCAGCCCACGGCTAAAAAATTTTTGGCTAAGAGGTGACATTTTCACCTCTTAGACATAAGAGAGACAGATGCGCCACATGGCCCAATATTGTTTGTTCAACATAGTAAATGTGATCTAATGGTGCCAATATAAACTCACAATTTAGGAAGCACTCCAGTTAGTGCAACAGAAGCAGTCTGGGATCAATCACAGTCACCCAGCAGACCGTCCTCTTGGGCAGAGTGGTGTGTTTCTGTGATAGAGATACAAACAGACACAGAGGTGCCTATATGGCCTAGTACAGTTTTGAACCAGAAGGTGGTGTTGTATATATTTGAAAATATACTCACATTTGGTAAAGCATCTTCATTGATGCTAATCAGGCAGGAAGGGATCAATACAGTCACCCAACAGACTATGGCAGGTTCTCACAGCAGGCAATCAGCAAAAAAACCAGGGGACCAGAATAGGTCTAAATGATACACAATAGCAAGTGTTTATATAAAAGGTTAGTACTTTACTTGGTAAAACAGTAAAAACAAGCGACGCGTTTCTCAGAACACAGGCTGTTTCATCAGGCTTATAAAATGTAACTAAAACACTTGCTATTTATAACCCACATTTGTATCAACCTAATTGGACACACATGTAAGGGGAGTGACAAAGAGCAAATCCCTATGGTAACATCCTATCAGCATTCACTGTGTTGAATGACAAATACAATACAACAAAACAACTAAGCATAACATTCTAATACATAATTATTGTCAGTGATCATACATATTTTTATCTTCTATGGATATATCATGCATACATAGATAGAAAGATCCTGTTGGACACCGCCAAACACAGTAGCAATTTTGTTATTATCTGTGTAATATCTATAATATTGCTTATATAAATTATCTTTGCTAAGCAGTGTAAACTGAGAGGATTTGTATTTACAGATAAAACATGTTGCTTTGAACTTAAACGGTGTACATACTTTATATGGAGTCGTGGATCTGCCTGTATTTTGATCTCCTTTGGCGTTCTCTAATAGTGACTGCGCATGCGTGTGCGCTCATCTGTCAATCATTACATGACAGAAGCGCATGCGTGTAAAATAGTCAATAACAATGCGTGTAACCAGTTAAACAGAGTACAACCGCGAGCCAATCAAACGATAGATAACCCATCATGTGAAATGCCCGATTTTAACTATTCAGTCATCTGGAATTTGTAATGTAGCGCGGATTAACAGATCCGCTTATATGTGATAAAAGTAGAACTCCTATTAACTGCCTGTCATAATATATTATGTACTGCAGTCCGTGTGGTATTCAAGGTCCAAATGTTTAAGCTCAATGTAGCAATTAGTTTGTGACAGTCAGTTACTCCTATACTTCTAAAGATACGGATCACATGACTAACTCATGACACCAGCCAGTCAGTGAGGGTTATTGTAGCCTATCATATTAGTGCAATGACAGAGGTGTGTCAGTAGGGGATCGTAATCTGAGAGAATCAATCAAGTGTCATATGTATGAATATTAAAGAGCGAGAATAAAAACTTTGGGCGGACCCAAGTAACTCAACTGGATATAGTGAGAGACTATAATGTTTAATGATAACCCTCAAACCAACAACAACACTGATTAAGATAGCGATTCTTAATGCCAGAATGTATTGTCCACTTTAGTGCAGTTAGATAAATCTGATTGATCTGTGAGGTGAACAATGATGTAGCTATGCAAGTGATGTAAAAATAAAAATGGTATTTAAAAATATCTGGTGTTATATGACTCTAACTATATCCAGTTGAGCTACTTGGGTCTGCCCAAAGTTTTTATTCTCGCTACAATAGGCTACAATAACCCTCGCTGACTGGCTGGTGTCATGAGTTAGTCATGTGATCCGTATCTTTAGAAGTATAGGAGTAACTGACTGTCACGAACTAATTGCTACATTGAGCTTAAACATTTGGACCTTGAATACCACACGGACTGCAGTACATAATATATTATGACAGGCAGTTAATAGGAGTTCTACTTTTATCACATATAAGCGGATCTGTTAATCCGCGCTACATTACAAATTCCAGATGACTGAATAGTTAAAATCGGGCATTTCACATGATGGGTTATCTATCGTTTGATTGGCTCGCGGTTGTACTCTGTTTAACTGGTTACACGCATTGTTATTGACTATTTTACACGCATGCGCTTCTGTCATGTAATGATTGACAGATGAGCGCACACGCATGCGCAGTCACTATTAGAGAACGCCAAAGGAGATCAAAATACAGGCAGACCCACGACTCCATATAAAGTATGTACACCGTTTAAGTTCAAAGCAACATGTTTTATCTGTAAATACAAATCCTCTCAGTTTACACTGCTTAGCAAAGAGAATTTATATAAGCAATATTATAGATATTACACAGATAATCACAAAATTGCTACTGTGTTTGGTGGTGTCCAACAGGATCTTTCTATCTATGTATGCATGATATATCCATAGAAGATAAAAATATGTATGATCACTGGCAATAATTATGTATTAGAATGTTATGCTTAGATGTTTTGTTGTATTGTATTTGTCATTCAACACAGTGAATGCTGATAGGATGTTACCATAGGGATTTGCTCTTTGTCACTCCCCTTACATGTGTGTCCAATTAGGTTGATACAAATGTGGGTTATAAATAGCAAGTGTTTTAGTTACATTTTATAAGCCTGATGAAACAGCCTGTGTGCTGAGAAACGCGTCGCTTGTTTTTACTGTTTTACCAAGTAAAGTACTAACCTTTTATATAAACACTTGCTATTGTGTATCATTTGAACCTATTCTGGTCCCCTGGTTTTTTTGCTGATTGCCTGCTGTGAGAACCTGCCATAGTCTGTTGGGTGACTGTATT
This sequence comes from Bombina bombina, assembly GCF_027579735.1. NCBI lineage: Eukaryota > Metazoa > Chordata > Amphibia > Anura > Bombinatoridae > Bombina > Bombina bombina. The sequence goes on along the minus strand of NC_069502.1, from coordinate 97,240,676 downwards.
GATCCCTTCCTGCCTGATTAGCATCAATGAAGATGCTTTACCAAATGTGAGTATATTTTCAAATATATACAACACCACCTTCTGGTTCAAAACTGTACTAGGCCATATAGGCACCTCTGTGTCTGTTTGTATCTCTATCACAGAAATACACCACTCTGCCCAAGAGGACGGTCTGCTGGGTGACTGTGATTGATCCCAGACTGCTTCTGTTGCACTAACTGGAGTGCTTCCTAAATTGTGAGTTTATATTGGCACCATTAGATCACATTTACTGTGTTGAACAAACAATATTGGGCCATGTGGCGCATCTGTCTCTCTTATGTCTTATAGATCATCTTCTTAGGATACTGGCCGGATTGTCTACAGATTGCTGCCTTGATACTATCTATCTACATCTCAGTGACTTTTTATGAATTATTTGAATTGTTCTTACTACTTGTATCAATTGTTTTAAATTTGTTGCACCAATTGTTTTTTATTTTATGTTTTTTACCATTTCATATTATTTCATATCACCCTAATTTTTATCACTTATTGTCTGATTGTTATGATCTGATCGCTTGCAAATTGTATTCAATAATATAATTAATTTATCTCATAGTTACACTTTAACAATCTAGGGCGCCCCCTATCTTACAGGATTTTCACCTCTTAGCCAATAGCCGTGTGGTAAATTCGGCTCCCATGGGCGCCAAGCTGGATTTACGGCACGGCTATTGGCTAAGAGGTGAAAACGTTTTTTGAGCTGTGGGCTGCTATAGGAGAGCGGCGATCTATTGAATCAAATAAAGGAGCTTTCTACATGAAGTATCTTCTACTTCATGAATGAAAGTACCCTTTATTTATTTCAATAATAAATCCTAGCTTTTGTAAAACTTTACTTTCACTTTAAAATAACAATAGAAGGGATACATTCTGCGATATTATGATCTTATACAGAACTTACAAAAATATAAACATCTATCTTGAAATCAATTTTTGGTATAAATATGATAAGAATTAAAGATACATATTGGGTTATCACACTATGGGCAAAACTATGGGTAGAAAGCTCTTAACCGTATCCATTGTGACTATTTTGTAATGTCATTTAAAACCACATTATCGGTAAAAAAAAGTGCTATACATATTCAAAATACCTAGAATTTTATCTTTTTCTAATTATTATAGAGCAATATTAGGCTACAATTTTAAAGTGCTTATTAGTCAAAGATACATAATTTAAGTGCCTAAATTTCATATTTTTATATTTTTATAGAAAAACAATTAAGCTACAATATTTAAAGTGCTTGTGACTATACCTATTTATATTTGGACCCATTAATATAATAAAATCATTCAAAAGTGTTTTTATATATATGATAAGTGTTAGTGTCTGGAATTCATCTTTATAAGAAAATAGTTTTATCGACTTAAATTGCATTAAACTGTATAACAAAGTGCTATGTTAAACTATATATTATAGTGTGTATGTACTGTTTTTAAACCCATTTAGTTGATAAAGGCTGCCACTCTTATGTCCTTATTGAGGCCCCAATGGCCATAAGTTCTCAAGGTATGTATCCACCAAAGCTCCCTTCTATATAGCTCTGCTTCTATACTCCCTCCCCTCCAATGTGTGGAAACCAACCAAAGAAAATGTTTAGAATCATATTCTTGACATTGGTTACAATGCACAGAGACTCCATGTTCTTCATGCTTTTTGTCAATTTTATTCAGAAGTTCTAATATACGAGTCTTGACAAACTTTGTGGTTTGATCTAAATATTGAATCTTACATTTACATTGAAGCAAATACACAACATTCATGGTCTTACAGCTAATAAAACTTTTGATCTTAAATGTTTTACCAGTAGTGGTTGACGTAAAGGTTTTATAAACCCTTTTCGTATAATTACAACCTTTGCATCGGCCACATGCAAAGAAACCATTTTAAATCAGAAATCTGCATAGGGATTCTAGGGGTCATTCCTTTTTATCATAGATGGAGCTAATCTTTGTTTAAAATTGACACCTCTTCTCATCGTTGGTGCTAATACCTCATCATTTAATAAAATGATGCCAATGTTTATTGATTATTCTTTTGATTTAATTATGTCCAGAATTAAAAGTAGTTATAAATCTGGGAAAATAATTGATTTTGTGTGGGTTCTTTCTTCTGACCTATGAGCATAGACTTCTTATCTTTGTTTTTCACTTGTTGCCTATCTATTTCTAATGTTTCTTCTTTATAACCTTTTTGCAAAAAATGTTTTTTCAAAATCATGGACTGTTCTTCATAATCTTCTGTTCTGTCACAATTGCGCCTAATACGCTGAAACTGCCCCTTAGGTATGGCTTTAAGCCTTTAAGCCAAGAATGGTGATGTTGGCTATCATGTCTGATATATGTGTTACCATCACATTTAAAAAAAAAAAAAGTTTTGATATGTATTGTATGAGTCGCTTCTGTTGAATGTATCTCTGGTGTAAGTATGATATTCATATAATTATTATTTAAATGTGTTATAAAATATTGCAAAGTGTGTGAGTCTCCTTGCCATATGCATATAACATCGTCGATATACTTCCGCCATGTCACCAGGTCCGCCCCAAATGGCTCACTGAGCCACACAAACTGATGTTCAAAATATGCCATATAAATATTAGCATAACTTGGGGCCAACCTGGTGCCCATGGCGGTACCGCATATCTGCAAATATTTTTTGTCATTAAACCAAAAGAAATTGTGTTTTAAAATGAAATCTATGGATTGAATAATAAATTCTAAGAGGGGCGTTGTTAGATCTATATCCTGCTCTAACATCCATCTAAAAGCTAATAAACATTTTCCATGATCAATAATGGAATATAAGGAGGTGACGTCCATTGTAACCCAACAGTGGTTTGGTTCCCATTTGATATCTTTGAGAATATTTAATATATGTGAGGTATCTTTTAAATATGATTTTGATTTTTGGGCATAAGGCTGAAGAAAAAAATCAACAAAAGCTGATAGGTTAGATGTAAGGGAATCTATCCCACTGATGATGGGGCGCCCTGGAAGTTTCTCTGGATTCTTATGCACATTAGGTAAGAAATAAAAAATCAGAGTTTTTTAATCCACTTTATATAAAAAAATCATATTCAGATTGGGAGATAATCTCTCTATCAAGAGCTTGTATAAGCATCTCTTTTAATTCGTTACAAAACTTTTGTTTTGAATTATCCTTCAATACCTTATAAGTGTTTACATCTGATAGTATCCTATTTGGTTCCTCTAAATAAAACTGCCTATCCATAATATCAATTCCTCCACCCTTGTAAGCCTCTTTTATGCTTAATTGTTTTTCTATAAAAATATAAAAAGATGAAATTTAGGCACTTTAATTATGTATCTTTGACTGATAAGCACTTTAAAATTGTAGCCTAATATTGCTCATAATATCGCAGAATGTATCCCTTCTATTGTTATTTTAAGTACAAATACTGTTGACTTCTTCTGATCATTATCATAGATCGTTACTATTCAAGAAAAAGATGGTATTATAACCGGAGGCCTACATTGGCCGGAATTCTTTGCTGTAATTGGATCAGTAAACTTACGTCAGCATCATGGCCGGACCTGAAAAGAGACTACAGTTTTTTTCTAAGGTGATGTGAACTAGACCGTTTGATTGGTCAATACAACATCAGGTGTTTTTCTCCACTTTGGATTTAAAAACTAACAGTGATTGGCCCATAAAATCACATGACACCCACGGACTTGAAACAGAACTCATTTACTGGGACTACTCAATTGAGAACTGTATTTGTACTTCTTTCATTTGTTAAACTCTAATCATAATTTGTGATTGGTGCACATTTTCTCCTTTTGACCAGACAATTATGTTTTGAATATTTATTTATGTTTCAAAGGTAATAGCGACTTGTAAATATTTGTATTTTAGGATTTTTCTGGCCAATATGAATTTTTGTTGAATGTACTCTGTGAGTCTAATTTCCGGTTAAACTGGAAGTTGGAACCCTGAATATCTGTATTTAAACCAGCATTATATGTCACAACACAGCAATCTACACTTGTTTTTATTTGAGAAAGACGTTTTTAACATTGAAACGTGTTGAGCTGAGCTAAATATTAAAGCTTTGCTCTCTTTTATATTGACACATAGTGTCTTTGTTTTCTTCTGTTGCTGTGACATCGCTGGAATCCGGTTTTTAATGGAGTGAGTTACTAAATAATATAATACAAAGTGACTTACTATACCCTTATTGGAGCTTTTATTCTCTCCCAGTTTGGTTGAGATTTACACAAAGAAAACTCTGCTCCAACTTTGCTCCAGTTCTGCTGACAACACAATTTTATGTAGTGAGTATACTGCATATATAATATTTGGCTATGATATACCCCTCAAGCCCTTTTCCTTTATTTGGTAGAGACATCTACACAATTGGAATATTTATCTCAAAGACCAGCGCCAACTGTAAACCACTTAGGATCCAAATATATGCATATAATGTACACACACAGTTATAAAAAGACAGTACATGTAGATGTACATCTAGTTACACAGAGGAACACAATATTTATGCATACAAAAAATAATATAAGCTTCAAGTGATGGTAAATCCAAGCATTTAACAAATGTTAGTATTTACCGTCACTAAAAATAAAGTGTACTTGATCAACCATGTAAAAAAAGGGTGCTAAACTCAACTTTTCTGTGCCGTTGCACAGCACTAATCTCAGCAGCTTCGGCCGCCCAAGGCACATCAGTTTCCTTCAATGAGGAGACGTTTGCACCTCTAAACCAGTAGTCGTGCATGTCAACTGACAGGTTTATGTATGTACACATGGCTACTGGTTTAGAGGTGGAAGCGGTTCCTCATTGGTAGAAGATCAATGTGCCGTGGGCGGCCGGAGTCGCTGAGTTTAGCATTGTGGAACGGCATGTGTGATTTAGAACCCTTTTTTACATAGTTGATCAATTAAAGTCCACTTTATTTTTAGTGATGTTAAATCATAATGTTTGTTAAACGCTTGGATTTACCATCACTTTAATAAAAAGGTACAAAGGCATAGAAGGGGTTAAAAAGCAGCTATGGAAATAAGTTTGTTTGAGAAACTACCTACTGTAGATAACACATGTCCCTTCTCTCATCTTAGGGGACTTCAACATACCCATTGATAATCCTAACATGCCTGCTGCCTCTAACTTCTATCCCTTACCACCTCTTTTGGCCTGTCCCAGTGGACAACATCTCCAACCCACTGTGAAGGCAACTCCATAGATCTAGTCTTCACTAATCTCTGTGCTGTTTCCAACCTCCTTAACTTCCCCTTTCCTCTATATGACCACCATCTACTAACTTTCTCTCTTACTCTAGCTACTACATCTTTGCAAGCCCCCAAAACATGGCTACCTTGCAGGAATATAAATGACTTGGATCTCACAGACTTTTCCACTCAACTGAACCCTCTGATCTCCAACATTTCATCCCTCTCCTCCCCAAACCTCATGGCTTCACAGTATAATTTGGCACTAAAATCAACACTTGACAAAGCTGCACACTCCACTCTTCGACGTACAACTGTGGCACACCAAACAGACAAGATATCTTCAGCGGTGTTCATTTGCTGCTGAACGCAGTGGAGGAAATCATGCACCTGTGCTGATTTCCGGCATTATAAATTCATCCTTAAGTCTTACAACTATGCACTCAGCTTGGCTAAACAAGTCTATTTCTCCTCCCTTGTCTCATCTCATGAATCCAACCCCAGAAAGCTGTTCTCAACCTTTAACTCCCTTCTACATCTGCCTGCACCCCCACCCACTACCAACCTCACTGCTCAGATTATTGCTGATCACTTCAAAAATAAAATTGACACCATTAGAAAAGATATCTGCACCTCACAACCCTCAAACCCAGCGATCCTTCCCACCCCTTCTATTATCAAAACTCTATGCTACATCCCGCCTTTAACAGAGGAAGAAGTCTCTGTACTCCTATCTTTGGCTTATCTCTCAACCTGTCCACTTGACCCTTTTCCTTCACAACTTCTGCCCTCTTTCTCTGCTTCACTAACCCCTACCCTAACTCATCTCTTTAACCAATCTCTTGCCACTGGCACATTTCCTGATACCTTCAATCATGCGTCAATCATACCAATCCTAACAAAGCCCTTGCTTGACCCCTCCACCCCTTCTAACTATCGACCGTTCTCCTTACTTCCCTTTGCTTCAAAATTATTGGAACGACTGGTCTATAATCGGCTAACTCAATTTCTCACAACTAACTCCTTACTTGATACATTACAATCTGGTTTCTGCCCCCTAAACACTCAACAGAAACCACTTTTACTAAAGTAACAAATTACCTTTAATCAGCTAAAGCAAAAGGCCACTACTCCTTACTAATTCTTCTTGACCTGTCCACTGCCTTTGACACAGTTGACCATCCTCTCCTCCTAAAAATACTACATTAATTTGGCATTCGAGACACAGCCCTCTCCTGGTTTGCCTCATATCTCTCAAAATGCTTGTTTTCAGTTTCCTTTAAGAACATATCTTGTGATCCTATGTCTCTCTCTGTTGGAGTACCGCAAGGCTCTGTCTTGGGTCCCTTGCTTTTCTCTCTCTATATATCCTCCTTTGGAAAACTTATAGCCTCCTTTGGATTCCAGTACCACTTATATGCTGATGATACCTAAATCTATCTTTCCTCTCCTGATATCTCTCCCTCTTTACTCAACCAGATTTCCAACTGCCTCTCTGCAATTTCCTCTTGGATGTCTTCACACTACCTCCAACTCAATCTGTCCAAAACTGAGCTTCTTCTTATTCCCCTCTCTTCGAGACATCCAACACTTGACATTTCTCTGATGGTTGGAGACTCTATTCTTAACACCTCACCCCAGGTCACTTGACTCAGAACTCACATTCATCCCACATGTCTGTTGGACCTGATCCGCACTGTTGGATCAGGTCCGACAGACATTGATAACTAGAGGCCATTGTCTGCATAAGAAAGCCTCATGGATAGATATAGAAGAGCACAAGGGAAAGGGGGGGGGGTTAATGACTGGTAGTCAGAGCAAAAGAAGATAAAGTAACTAGTTTCCCTGCCCCAGAGGATCTGAAACAAGAATAATATAAGATTTCTGACTGAAAAGGAACAAGTGATTAAATATGTACATCCAGCAGTAAAAAAACCATGGAAGTAACAATAAGTATGTAAAATGCAATATTAAACTCAAGACTGAATAAACAAAATGGTGATTTTTCAATGTGTATGGCTGTGTACAAGAGTAAAAATCACACAGTAAAAGAAAACTTGGCTTAACAATAGACACCAAAACACTTGTCGAATTACTATTTTCACAAATAGGCTGCCTTTAAGCAACAGCTTAGGTTTCAGAACTTTCTGTAGAACAAGGTGGTTCTACTTCTTCACACACTGCTCTGTGCAGCTGTTCCCTCTCTCTGCATAGCACACAGGGATTTAGCTTTTTCCCTCTCTCTGCATAGCACACAGGGATTTAGCTTTTTCCCTCTCTCTGCATAGCACACAGGGATTCAGCTTTTTCCCTCTCTCTGCATAGCACACAGGACATTAGCTTGCTCCCTCTCACTGCATCACACACAGGGCTTTAGCTTGTTCCCTCTCTCTGCATAGCACAGGGCTTTAGCTTGTTCCCTCTCTCTGAATAGCACACAGGGCTTTAGCTTTTTCCCTCTCTCTACATAGCACACAGGGCATTAGCTTGTTCCTTCTCACTGCATAGCACATAGGGCTTTAGCTTGCTCCCTCTCACTGCATTGCACACAGGGCTTTAGCTTGTTCCCTCTCTCTGCATAGCACAGGGCTTTAGCTTGTTCCCACTCTCTGCATAGCACACAGGGCATTAGCTTGTTCCCTCTCACTGAATAGCACACAGGGCATTAGCTTGTTCCCTCTCACTGCATAGCACACAGCGCTTTAGCTTGTTCCCTCTCTCTGCATAGCACAGCGCTTTAGCTTGTTCCCTCTCTCTGCATAGCACAGCGCTTTAGCTTTTTCCCTCTCTCTGCATAGCACAGGGCTTTAGCTTGTTCCCTCTCTCTGCATAGCACACAGGGCTTTAGCTTGTTCCCTCTCTCTGCATAGCACAGGGCTTTAGCTTGTTCCCTCTCTCTGAATAGCACACACGGCTTTAGCTTGTTCCCTCTCTCTACATAGCACACAGGGCATTAGCTTGTTCCTTCTCACTGCATAGCACATAGGGCTTTAGCTTGCTCCCTCTCATTGCATTGCACACAGGGCTTTAGCTTGTTCCCTCTCTCTGCATAGCACAGGGCTTTAGCTTGTTCCCACTCTCTGCATAGCACACAGGGCATTAGCTTGTTCCCTCTCACTGAATAGCACACAGGGCATTAGCTTGTTCCCTCTCACTGCATAGCACACAGCGCTTTAGCTTGTTCCCTCTCACTGCATAGCACACAGCGCTTTAGCTTGTTCCCTCTCTCTGCATAGCACAGCGCTTTAGCTTCTTCCCTCTCTCTGCATAGCACAGGGCTTTAGCTTGTTCCCTCTCTCTGCATAGCACAGCGCTTTAGCTTGTTCCCTCTCTCTGCATAGCACAGCGCTTTAGCTTCTTCCCTCTCTCTGCATAGCACAGTGCTTTAGCTTGTTCCCTCTCTCTGCATAGCACAGGGCTTTAGCTTCTTCCCTCTCTCTGCATAATACAGGGCTTTAGCTTGTTCCCTCTCTCTGCATGTGTCAGGGCTTTAGCTTGTTCCCTCTCTCTGCATAGCACAGGGCTTTAACTTGTTCCCTCTCTCTGCATATGTCAGGGCTTTAGCTTGTTCTCTCTCTCTGCATAGCACAGGGCTTTAGCTTGTTCCCTCTCTCTGCATAGCACAGGGCTTTAGCTTGTTCCCTCTCTCTGCATAGCACAGGGCTTTAGCTTGTTCCCTCTCTCTGCATAGCACAGGGCTTTAGCTTGTTCCCTCTCTCTGCATAGCACAGGGCTTTAGCTTGTTCCCTCTCTCTGCATAGGTCAGGGCTTTAGGTTGTTCCCTCTCTCTGCATAGTACTGGGCTTTAGCTTGTTACCTCTATCTGCATAGCACAGGGCTTTAACTTGTTCCCTCTCTCTGCATAGCACAGGGCTTTAGCTTGTTCCCTCTCTCTGCATAGGTCAGGGCTTTAGGTTGTTCCCTCTCTCTGCATAGTACTGGGCTTTAGCTTGTTACCTCTATCTACATAGCACAGGGCTTTAACTTGTTCCCTCTCTCTGCATAGCACAGTGCTTTAGCTTGTTCCCTTTCTCGCTGCATAGCACTAGGGTGACCACATATCCAAACTGCCATTCAGGGACACCCCATCCTCAGTGCCACCACTCATATCTGTTGAGACTTGCATATAATAAAATAAATTCATATCCGGCACCTCTGGTCTGCAGTCTGGCCCCCTGCCCCCTGTGATGATGTGTTCTGGAGTCTCACCTCACTATCTATCTTCTGCGCTGCGGGAAGCCGCTTGTTACCCGCCCTGGAGACTAACTTAGTCTAAGACCAGTGAGAGTGAGTCAATTAGCTGGCTGTCAACATAAGTTTAATTTCAAATCATTTTCAGAGCGCATTTTAAAAAGGAAGATGACACCATCAGATTTATGTCAAATGTTTATATTCAGATGACTACCTGAGATATGAATATTATTAAAGAGACATTATGGTGAGTAATTGGTTGTGGTACATTCATTATTAATATATTAACACAATTGCTAAGAATTTATCCTAACAATATAGTATGTCAAGTAATATTATATTTATGGGAATAAATATAGCAAGTGAATGTTAATGCATAGATTATACCTTTGTATACAAGTATGAATTGCCTCATAGCAAGAAACTTCATCAAATAAGAAGTTTAACTAAGTTCAATGGCATACTATTCAATGGCATACAAATCCATATTTTTTATGGAACACATGGAATTCTTAAGTACAATGTCTCTTTAATAATAATGAGTGAAAGTCAATTGCACTTGATCCGAGATGGCAAGAGTCTGCTTTGAAAAATGAAGAAAAAATAACCTGTCACTCATGGAAAAATTAAAAAAATGTGCACACCACCACTACATATAAAATTATAGTAGTACATATATTACGTAGTAAATGTAGGCAAGATTCAGATTAATTTGACCACAGATTAATTTAGTAAAATCACAATTCATAAACATGTTACCAGCACCACTTTATATCAAATTGTACAAATGATAAATATTTAATAAACATCAGGCTTTTAAGTTTCATGGGACCACTGCATTGACAGACCATATGTCAATTTTCTTTTGCAAGATCAGCCACCCGTCCCCCATAGTCTGATATTAAACAAGAACACTCTATGGCCTAGATTTGGAGTTCGGCGGTAGCCGTCAAAACCAGCGTTAGAGGCTCCTAACGCTGGTTTTGGCCGCCCGCTGGTATTTGGAGTCAGTGATTAAAGGGTCTAACGCTCACTTTTCAGCCGCGACTTTTCCATACCGCAGATCCCCCTACGCCATTTGCGTATCCTATCTTTTCAATGGGATCTTTCTAACGCTGGTATTTAGAGTCGTTTCTGAAGTGAGCGTTAGAGCTCTAACGACAAAATTCCAGCCGCCTGAAAATAGCAGGAGTTAAGAGCTTTCTGGCTAACGCCGGTTCATAAAGCTCTTAACTACTGTACCCTAAAGTACACTAACACCCATAAACTACCTATGTACCCCTAAACCGAGCTCCCCCCACATCGCCGCCACTCGATTAAAATTTTTAACCCCTAATCTGCCGACCGCCACCTACGTTATACTTATGTACCCCTAATCTGCTGCCCCTAACCCCGCCGACCCCTGTATTACATTTATTAACCCCTAACCTGCCCCCCACAACGTTGCCGCCAGCTACTTAAAATAATTAACCCCTAATCTTCCGACCGCAAAGCGCCGCCACCTACGTTATCCCTATGTACCCCTAATCTGCTACCCCTAACACCGCCGACCCCTATATTATATTTATTAACCCCTAATCTGCCCCCCTCAACGTCGCCGACACCTGCCTACACTTATTAACCCCTAATCTGCCGAGCGGACCTGAGCGCTACTATAATAAAGTTATTAACCCCTAACCCGCCTCACTAACCCTATCATAAATAGTATTAACCCCTAATCTGCCCTCCCTAACATCGCCGACACCTACCTTCAATTATTAACCCCTAATCTGACGACCGGAGCTCACCGCTATTCTAATAAATTGATTAACCCCTAAAGCTAAGTCTAACCCTAACACTAACACCCCCCTAACTTAAATATAATTTACATCTAACGAAATTAATTAACTCTTATTAAATAAATGATTCCTATTTAAAGCTAAATACTTACCTGTAAAATAAATCCTAATATAGCTACAATATAAATTATAATTATATTATAGCTATTTTAGGATTAATATTTATTTTACAGGCAACTTTTTAATTATTTTAACCAGGTACAATAGCTATTAAATAGTTAAGAACTATTTAATAGTTACCTAGTTAAAATAATAACAAATTTACCTGTAAAATAAATCCTAACCTAAGATATAATTAAACCTAACACTACCCTATCAATAAATTAATTAAATAAACTACCTACAATTACCTACAATTAACCTAACACTACACTATCAATAAATTAATTAAACACAATTCCTTCAAATAAATACAATTAAATAAACTAGCTAAAGTACAAAAAATAAAAAAGAACTAAGTTACAAAAAATAATAAAATATTTACAAACATAAGAAAAATATTACAACAATTTTAAACTAATTACACCTACTCTAAGCCCCCTAATAAAATAACAAAGCCCCCCAAAATAAAAAATTCCCTACCCTATTCTAAATTAAAAAAGTTACAAGCTCTTTTACCTTACCAGCCCTGAACAGGGCCCTTTGCGGGGCATGCCCCAAGGATTTCAGCTCTTTTGCCTGTAAAAAAAAACATACCATACCCCCCCCCAACATTACAACCCACCACCCACATACCCCTAATCTAACCCAAACCCCCCTTAAATAAACCTAACACTAAGCCCCTGAAGATCTTCCTACCTTGTCTTCACCATACCAGGTTCACCGATCCGTCCTGGCTCCAACATCTTCATCCAACCCAAGCGGGGGTTGGCGATCCATCATCCGGTGCTGAAGAGGTCCAGAAGAGGCTCCAAAGTCTTCCTCCTATCCGGCAAGAAGAGGACATCCGGACCGGCAAACATCTTCTCCAAGCGGCATCTTCAATCTTCTTCCATCCGGTGCGGAGCGGGTCCATCTTGAAGCAGGCAACGCGGATCCATCCTCTTCTTCCGTTGTCTCCCGACGAATGACGGTTCCTTTAAGGGACGTCATCCAAGATGGCGTCCCTCGAATTCCGATTAGCTGATAGGATTCTATCAGCCAATCGGAATTAAGGTAGGAATTTTCTGATTGGCTGATGGAATCAGCCAATCAGAATCAAGTTCAATCCGATTGGCTGATCCAATCAGCCAATCAGATTGAGCTCGCATTCTATTGGCTGTTCCGATCAGCCAATAGAATGCGAGCTCAATCTGATTGGCTGATTGGATCAGCCAATCGGATTGAACTTGATTCTGATTGGCTGATTCCATCAGCCAATCAGAAAATTCCTACCTTAATTCCGATTGGCTGATAGAATCCTATCAGCCAATCGGAATTCGAGGGACGCCATCTTGGATGACGTCCCTTAAAGGAACCGTCATTCGTCGGGAGACAACGGAAGAAGAGGATGGATCCGCGTCGCCTGCTTCAAGATGGACCCGCTCCGCACCGGATGGAAGAAGATTGAAGATGCCGCTTGGAGAAGATGTTTGCCGGTCCGGATGTCCTCTTCTTGCCGGATAGGAGGAAGACTTTGGAGCCTCTTCTGGACCTCTTCAGCACCGGATGATGGATCGCCAACCCCCGCTTGGGTTGGATGAAGATGTTGGAGCCAGGACGGATCGGTGAACCTGGTATGGTGAAGACAAGGTAGGAAGATCTTCAGGGGCTTAGTGTTAGGTTTATTTAAGGGGGGTTTGGGTTAGATTAGGGGTATGTGGGTGGTGGGTTGTAATGTTGGGGGGGGGTATGGTATGTTTTTTTTTACAGGCAAAAGAGCTGAAATCCTTGGGGCATGCCC